>NC_064851.1:43362890-43590390 GCF_024139225.1 Suncus etruscus | reverse complement strand
GGCCCCCAAAACCAAAAACAAAACAAAAACAAATTTGCATGTCATTCTTGCACAAGAGCCATGCTAATCTCTGTATCGTTCCAATTATACTATATGTGCTGCCAAAGCGAGCATGACTATTGATTTTAAAGTACAACTTAAGTTGGACAAAGTGATGCCTCACATCTACTTTTCTTCAAGTATTGCTTTAGCTATTCTTGGGCATTTATTGTTCCAAGTAAATTTAGTAAGTGTTTGATCCACTGCATGGGGATTTTTTAGAGGGATTGCATTAAATCAGTACAATTCTTTAGGAAGTATTGCCATTTTAATGATGTTATTCTCCCCAATTCATGAACAGGATATGTTTCCATTTCTTGTGTCCTCTTTTATTTCATGAAGCAGGTTTATTATAGTTTTCTTGTAAAGTTCTTTGACCCTCTTTGGTTAAGTTGACTTTAGGGTACTTAATTTTCTGAGGCACAATTGTGAATGAGATTTTTTAAATGTCTATTTTTTCTATTTCATTATTTGTGTATAAAAATGCCATGGATTTTTGAGTGTAATTTTGTAGCCTGCCAGTTTTCCTCTAAAATTTATTGTTTCTAGAAGCTTATATTTTGGAGTCTTTAGGATTTTAAAATATAGTATCATATCATCTGCAAACAGTGAGTGTGACTCATTTTCTAGCTTGTATTCTTTTGTGTGTGTGTTTGTTTTTTGGGGGTCACTCCCGGCAGCATTCAGGAGTTACTCCTGGCTCTGTGCTCAGAAATCACTCCTGGAAAACTCAGGAGACCTATATGAAATTCTGAGAATCTACTACCGGGAATCAAACCACTGTCAGTCTTGGGTAGGCTGCATGCAAGGCAAAATGTCCTACCATTGTGGTATTTCTCCAGCCCCTTGATTTTTTATTGCCTAATTGCTATGGCAATATTTCCAGTTAAAAGTGTTGAAAGGGGGGAAAACTCTATCTTGTGCATGTCTTATAGAAAGGCTTCTATTTTTTCCTCATTGAGAATATTTGCCATACATTTCGTGGTAAATGGCCTTGACTATATTGAGAAACATTCCTTTTATTCCCATCTTGTTGAGATTTTTTTTTTTTATCATGAATGGATGTTGGACATTGTCAAATGCTTGCTCTACATCTATTGATATGATCATTGATTTTATTTTTTCTTTGGTTGATATGGAGTATTATATTTATTGACTTGTGGATGTTAAAACCATCTCTTGCTCTTCATCTGAAATGAATCCTACTTGGTCATGATAAATGACCTTCTGATGAGCCATTGGGACCCCATTAGGGTAGAATTTTGTTAAGAATCTTTGTGAGTGTTCATCAAGGATATTGGCCTGTAGTTTCCTCTGTCTGATTTTGATATCAAGGTGATGTTATCTTCACAGAAACTATGTGGGAGTGTTTCTATTTCATTATTTCCTGGAAGAGCCTAAAAAAGATTGGAAGTAGGTTTGAATCCTACTGGGCCTGGGCTTTTGTTTTTAGGAAGGCTTTTGATTACCATTTTGATTTCCTCGTCTGTTCAATATTCTAGATCATTTTGGTTCAACCTTAGGAGGTTATAATAATCCAAGAACTTATTCATTTCTTTCAGGTTCTCTTGTTTTGTGGCACAAAGTTTCTCAAAGTAATTTCTGATTACCCTTTTAATATCTACAGTATCTGTTATAATCTCCCCTTTTCATTTCTAATTTAGTTTATTAATTCAGTTCATTACATTTCTCTTTCTCAGTTCTTTGTGAGTCCTGCTAGTGGTTTATTGATCTTGTTTATTTTTCAAGGAAATATATATATATTTATATATATTGTTTATATATTGTTTTATATATAATATATAATAATATAATATATATATCTTGTTTATTTTTCAAGAAAAAATATATATTTTATAATATTACTCATATATATACTAAGCATTATATTCCATTTCTTCCTTCAGAGCTAGTATATTCTTGTGGGGGGTGACTTATCAAGGTGTGACAGGGCAATGTTAAAGTTTCCTACTATTATCATGCTGCTATTAATGTATTTCTTCAAATATGTCAGCAATTATTTTAAATATTTTGTTCTTTCTTGATTGGATTCATATATGTTTAGAGAGTGTAATTTCTTCCTGGTGCATATATCCCTTGATTATTAAGAAGTTTTCTATCTTTTATCCCTTATCATTTTTTAAGTCTAAAGTCTGTATTATGTGATATAATTATGGCCACTCTAGCTTTTTGAAGGAATTTTCTTTGCTTGATTATTTTCCAAACTTTGAATTTGAGTCTACATTTGCTCTGGACTATTCAAATGTATTTCTTGGAGGCAGCAAAATGGTTGTATTTGACATTTATTTTAATTTTTTAAACTTAATTGATTGATTAGTTTTTGGGTCACACCCCAGTGGTGCCTACTCCTGGCTCTACACACAGAAATCACCCCTAGCAAACTGTGGGACAGGCGAGGGTGTGGGTGGGGAGCAGGGAGACCTTGGGGACATTGGTGATGGGAATGTTGCACTGGTGATGGGTGGTGTTCTTTACATGACTGAAACCCAAACAACACAATCATGTATGTAATCAAGGTGATTTAAATAAAAATATATTTAAAAAAAAGAATTACCCCCATATATTCCTATATATTTTAATTTGTTTATTTTTGTTTGGGGGTCACACCTGGCTAAGATCAGGGACTACTCTGATCTCAGTGCTTGGGAGTTATTTCTTACAGAGCTTGGGAACAATATGGTTATGGAACTTGAACCCCATCCTCAAGTATGCAAAGCATGAGGCCAGCCTTTAACACTATCTTTTCAACCCTCCTCATCATATTGTTTTTTGTTTTGTTTGTTTTTGGGCCAAACCCAGTGATGCTTAGGAGATACTTCTGGCTATGTGCTCAAAATTTGTTCCTCAAATGGGGGACACCAGAGATCAAACACCAGGTCCATCTCTGGGTCAGCCGCATGCAAGGCAAATGTTTTACTACTGTGTATTATTAGATTTGAATTTTTGTAAGCAGAAAATACTCTTTTTGTTTGTTTATTTTTTGGGTCCAACCTGGAGAAAATACTTCTTAAAGTATACATATGTCCCATCAATATTCTAATTTGATGGATTTTCCCCCTAAATTGGGCACTACATAATGTCCATGACTTAGAAATAAAGTTTTTATTGAAAAAAAAAAAAAGCTGTCTCCTAGAGGTGCCCAGGCTGAAAGCCAGGAAAGACTGAGTGAGTGAAAGCCAGCTATCAGAAGTGCCCGGCAGAAAGGTGACTCCTTTATCAGGAGTGGGAGAAACTATTCACCCAATACCCATCAGATAAGGGGCTAATATCCAAAATATACAAGGCCATTGATGGAACTTTACAAGGAAAAAACATCTAAGCCTAATCAAAAAATGAGGAGAAAAAATGAACAGGACACATTCTCAAAGAATAAATACAAATGGCCAAAAAGCACATGAAAAATGTTCACATCACTAATCATCAGGGAGATGTAAATCAAAACAACAATGAGGTACCATCTCACACCACACAAATTGGCGCACATCACAAAGAATGAGAACAAGCAGTACTGGCAGGGATGTGGAGAGAAAGAAACTCTTATTTATACTGCTGGTGGGAATGCTGTCTAGTCCAACCTTTATGGAAAGCGATATGGAGATTCCCTCCAAAACCTGGAAATTGAGCTCCCATATGATCCAGCTATACCACTCTTAGGGATATACCCTAGGAACACAAAAATACAATACAAAAAATCCCTTTCTCACACCTATATTCATTGCAGTGCTATTTACAATAGCCAGACTCTGGAAACAACCTAAATGCCCTTCAACAGATGAATGGCTAAAGAAACTGTAGTACATATACACAATGGAATAATATTCAGTTGTCAGGAGAGATGAAGTCATGAAATTTTCCTATACACGGATGTACATAGAATCTATTATGATGAGTGAAATAAGCAAAAGGGGAGAGAGATAGATGCAGAATAGTTTTACTCATCTCTGAGTTTTAAGAAAAAATTAAAAGACACTTTTGCAATAATTCTCAGAAATAAAAGAGAGGAGGGCTGGAAGGTCCAACTCATGACATAAAGCTCACCACAAAGAGTGATGAGTGCAGTTAGAGAAATAACTACATTGAAAACTATCATAGCAATGTGAATGAATGAGGGAAGTAGAAAGCTTGTCTAGAGTACAGGTGGGGATGGGGTGGGAGAAAGGGAGATTTGGGACATTGGTGATGGGAAATTTGCACTGGTGAATGGGGTGGGTATTCTTTATATGAATGAAACCCAACTACAATCATATTTGTAATCAAGGTGTTTAAATAAAGATATTAATAAAAAAATAAGGTCATTCACCACGACCAAGTAGGATTCATTCCAGGAATGCAAGGATGGTATAACATACATAAGTCAATCAACATAATACACCATATCAACAAAAAGAAAAATAAAAACCATATGATCATATCAATAGATTTAGAGAAAGCATTTGATAAAGTTCAACATCTATCTTGATAAAAACTCTCAACAAGATGGGGATAAAAGGAACTTTTCTCAGTATAGTCAGGGCCATCTATCACAAGCCAATGGCAATTATTATTCTTAATGGAGATTAACTAAAATCCTTTCCTCTAAAATCTGGTACAAGACCAGTCTTATACCTATTCAAAAGAGTGCTGGAAGTTCTTGCCATAGCTATTAGGCAAGAAAAATATATCAAGAGCATCCAGATAGGAAAAGAAGTTAAGCTCTCATTGTTTGCAGATGACAATACTATAATTAGAAACCCCTAAAGACTCTAACCTTATAGAAACAACAGATTCATATAGAAATGTTGACAGGCTATAAAGTATATTGGGAGGATTAAATCACTAAAATGGGGGCCGGCGAGGTGGCGCTAGAGGTAAGGTGTCAGCCTAGCAAGTGCTAAACCAAGGAAGGGACCGCGATTTGATCCCCCAGCGTCCCATATGTTCCCCCCAAGCCAGGGGCAATTTTTTGAGCACATTAGCCAGGAGTAACGCCTGAGGCATCAAATGGGTGTGGCCCGAAAAAACAAACAAACAAAAAGTAAAAAAAAATCATTAAAATGACAATACTCCCCAAAGCATCGTACAGATTTAATGCAATCCCTCTAAAGATACCCAAGACATTCTTCAAAGATCAAACACTCCTAAAAGTCATTGGAACAATAAACACCACAAATAGATAAGAAATCCTTGGTAAAAAGAATATGGGAGACATCACTTTCCCCAATTTAAAATTGTATTACAAGCAATAGTTATTAAAACAAGATAGTATTGGAATTAGACAGGACTCAGATCAGTGGAATACTTGAGTCTTCAGAGAATCTTCCCCAGACAAACAATCAATTAATCTTTGATAAAGGAACAAGAAATGCAAAACAGAGCAAGGAAAGCCTCTTCTACAAGTGATGTTGGGCACAACTAGTCACATGTAAAAAGCAAACTCAGACCTCCATCTAACACCATTGCACAAAGGTCAAATCTAATGTATTAAAGACCTTGATATCAGGCCTGAAACCATAAGGTATATAGAAACAATATGTAGGGTAGAACACTCCATAGCATTGAGACTAAAGGCATCTTCAAGGAGAAAACATCACTCTCCAAACAAGTGAAAGTGGAGGATAAATAGCTAAAACTATATTTAGCTAAGAAGCTTCCATACCTCTAAGGAAATAGTGCCTAGGATACAAAAGCTATCCACAGAATGGGAGAAACCACTCACCCAATACCCAATACCCATCAAATAAAGGGTTAATACCTAAGATATACAAGGTACTGAAAGAATGTAACAAGAAAAAACATCTAACCCCCTCAAAAATGAGGAGAATAAATAAACAATTTCTCAAAGAAGAAACTAAGGTTGGTTTCGAGTCTGTAAAGTTCCTAAGATGTTGTCTATCTGTTTCTTTCCTTCAAACCTGAATGTAAAGTCTGATTGGGTGAAAATATTCTTGGCAAAACATTTATTTTATTAAGTTTTATCACTATATCCCATCACTTGACAATTGCTTTGGACAATCTGCTGAAATCTTAAGGATGCTCCTTGTAAATAATTTCCCATTTTGATCTTGCTGCCTTCAGTATTCCATCCCTATGTGGATCCATTCCATTCCTCTATGTGGAATTTGTCATTGTGACAAAGATGTGCTTTTGGGTTGTTTTTTGTCTTTGTTCATTTGTTTTTTTTGTTTGTTTTTAAACTCTTTTAGCCTGTATTTTTGGGCATGTAGTATTTGGTTGCATGCACTCTTTAGCTCTAGGAGTTTTTCTGTGATGATGTCCTTGACTGTTTGATTTTTCTTGGGATTTTCTTCCTGGCCTCTGGGACCTCCAATGATTTTTTTTGTTTTTGTTTTTTTTTTTGTTTGTTTGTTTTGGGCCACACCCAATGACACTCCGGGGTTACTCTTGGCTATGCGCTCAGAAATCACTCCTGGCTTGGGGGACCAAATGGGACGCTGGGGGATTGAACCAGGTCCATCAGGCGCCTTATCGCTCCATGCCACCACTCTGGCCTCATGGGACTCCAATGATTTTTATTTTGTTTCTATTTATTTATTTAGTTAGTTTTTGAGCCACACTCAAGGACTCTCAGGGATGCCAGGGATCAAACCGAAGTTGGCCCTGGGTCAGCTGCCTAGCTGCGTGCAAGGCAAATGCCCTACCACTGTGCGATTGCTCTGGCCCCTGTTATTCTATTTTTATCTGTTCTCATTCTAAAGGATTTTTTCCATCATATTATTGTTATTTTTAAGGCTCTTTCCCATACTTTTCGTTTGTTTCAATTTGTTACACATCTCATCTTTCAGCTCAATGATTCTGTCTTCAGCAGCTGTTATTATGTTGGTAAGGCTTTTCAATGAGGTTTTCATTTTGGCTACCAAGTTTTAACCCTGATATTTCGGCTTGGAGTTTTCTTATTTATATTTTCATGTCCTCTTAAATATTATTTGTGATTTTGTTTGTTCCATCAATTCTTTGACTTCCTTTAACATCCTCTAAATTTTCTCTCTAAAGTCTTTGTCAGATAGGCTTTGTAGGTTGCTGGTACTTGTTGGATCTTTTGATCTATCCTCTTTATTCTCTAAGCATAGTGATGTTCTGTGATGCTTTAACCCTAATATCCATTGCATTGTGGTTTTATTATTTTTTACAATATGTCCTCATAATACATTATTTAGGGAATAATCACAGCCACTGTAGTAAAGTTGAGTGGCTGTGCTCCTCTGTTTTTGGTGTGTCTGGAGAAAGCCTGTGGTTCAATGTTATTCTTAAAGGAAATAGACACTACACACATACACTCACATAAACCTTATTTTTATTACTAACAATCCTGAATATTAAAGATAACCTTGAAAAAAAAGAATAAAAATGAGGTATGGCATTACTTTTTTGATTGTTCAATCATACTATAAGGTTACAGTATTAAAACAGCCCAGTAATAACAAAATCTTATACACACAGCTCAATGGAACAGAATTAAGCACACAGATATAAAAATGTAACTTTTTGTTTAGTCAACTGTTAATGATCATCTATAGTTCCCCATTTATTCTTTCAATCAAAATAAGACTCCTGGGGCTGTTGAGAAGGTTCAAAGAAATGGAATCCCAGGTTTGATCTACAGGATGCCCTGAAGGCAGACCATAGCCATACTTGAGAACTGAATCAATTACAGTCTCTAACCACCACTTGTTTTGGGTATAGCCCAAAACAAAACAAAACAAAACAAGAACAAAAATTGAGGCTGTTTTCAATAATATTGAAACTTTTTCTTAACAGATATGCAAAACTTTATCAAGATGTGGATTTTATGAACCAGAGGGCAGTCACATGCAGAACAATTCAAGCTGTTGTGACAATTTATACTTCTACCAAGAAGTTAACAGATTCTTTTTGGTTTAAAATTCTTTCAACACTCAAAAAAAGGTTAGGTTTTGGCGAAAAGAACAGATGGTATTTTAATTTGCATTTCACTGTTTACTAGTAAAGTTGAATAGCTTTTAATCTTAATTTTGGTCTTTGGGGTTTCTTATTTTTTAAAATTCCTCTCCATTTCTTTTATTTGTTTGTTTTGTTTTGGGCCAGACCCGGTGATGCTCAGGGGTTATTCCTGTCTATGCGCTCAGAAATCGCTCCTGACTTGGGGAACCACATGGAATGCCAGGGATGGTGATGGTGGTCAAACCATGGTTCGTCCTAGGCTAGCACCGGCAAGGCAGATATCTTACTGCTTGTGCCACTCACTGTTCTGGCCCTCCTCTCCATTTCTTTTGCTTTCCTGAAGTCCTTCATATTTTTATATCCTTTGCATAAAAGAATCTGAGAGTTATTTGTGTTATTATGAAAATAACTATCCTGTCTTCATCATACTCCAACTGGTTGAAGTGTGTACCCAGTAACCTCTATGACATTTTGAATAACATGTCACCTCAAAAGCTGTGTTGAGATGATGGTTACAGAAGATTATCTTCAAGATCTTAGGACTGAGAATAAAGCACAGGGGGTTGGAATTTATTTATTCAAAATGCTAGCAGTTAAGCTCAGGTGCAATGCTTCAATTTCTAGGATAAAACAGAAAATTAATAAGATTCTACACTTCAACCTAGCACTTTTCATCTGAAAACCTGAAGGCATTCAGGAAACATTAATTAATTAAGCTTTACAACAGCCCTGTAAAATAGGTAAGTATATTCAGGAATGTATCTCTAGGGAAACAACATGGCAGCTGTTTAGCAACATGCAGGAATACTAAATGGCAGGCAGTAAGAAACTATAGTCATGCACAAATGAAAAATAGTAAGAGCACTTGTGGGATGGAGTTCATCTTGGCATATGGCTCAAATTCTGGCACTGAAAGCTCTGGCATTAAGAAGAAGGGCAGATCCAGGCCAGAAATACACCTGAAGGACTCTGAAGTGTCTGGAATATTTGAGTCTAGTGATGTTGTATAGTGCCTGCAGTGTTTCCTACATAGGATGATGCTTCTTTGCCTGCATTTGCCTTTGCTACTTTGATCTCTGGGGAGTGAACAACTTTAATGCCAGAAAAAACACTGAAATGGGAATGCTGCTGTTGAGTAAAAGTTTCAATATTTTTTGGCCACACCCAGTAGTGCTCAAGGGTTATCCTGGTTCTGCACTCAGGAATCACTCTTTTTTTTTTTTTTTTTTTTCTTGCTTGGTGGGCAGATACTTGTTTATTGCAAAAGACCAAACTAAAAAAAATTTAGGAGTTGCAAATATGAGATTACTTTGATGTAAATCATAGCCGTGCAGATTCTAGGACTGAGGCTTGTAGAGCTAAGGTTTAGTATTTATTAGTGTCTTGAACTCCTCAGAGCTCTGCCTATAAACTGAAGTATTCAAAGTGGCTTTATACAAATCAGGTTGCTTTCTCTATAATTTCTAGTATTGTTGGAGGGCTTCACTTGAGTTAGGTCATTGGTACATCTAAAAAAACTGTTAAATAAATGCCAGATGCTTTAGTAAGGAGAATGGGTCAACATATACACCTTTACAGGGTACTCTTGCAAAATATCAATAAACATCGTAAAAATATGTGGACAAGTTGTCAATTATTGCAGTGCCTTAAGCTGGATGATGCACTTTAGTTTCTTTTTTTTTTTTTTTAATTTTTTTTATTTAAACACCTTGATTACATACATGATTGTGTTTGGGTTTCAGTCATAAAAGGAACACCACCCATCACCAGTGCAACATTCCCATCACCCAAGTCCCAAAATCTCCTCCTCCCCCACCCAACCCCCGCCTGTACCCTAAACAGGCTCAACATTTCCCTCATACATTCTCAATATTAGGACAGTTCAAAATGTAGTTATTTCTCTAACTAAACTCATCACTCTTTGTGGTGAGCTTCCTGAGGTGAGCTGAACTTCAGCTCTTTTCTCTTTTGTGTCTGAAAATTATTATTACAAGGTGTCTTTCATTTTTCTTAAAAACCCATAGATGAGTGAGACCCATTCTGCGTTTTTCTCTCTCTCTCTGACTTATTTCACTCAGCATAATAGTTTCCATGTACATCCATGTATAGGAAAATTTCATGACTTCATCTCTCCTGACAGCTGCATAATATTCCATTGTGTATATGTACCACAGTTTCTTTAGCCATTCGTCTGTTGAAGGGCCATCTTGGTTGTTTCCAGAGTCTTGCTATGGTAAATAGAGCTGCAATGAATATAGGTGTAAGGAAGGGGTTTTTGTATTGTATTTTTGTGTTCCTAGGGTATATTCCTAGGAGTGGTATAGCTGGATCGTATTGGAGCTCGATTTCCAGTTTTTGGAGGAATCTCCATATCGCTTTCCATAAAGGTTGAACTAGACAGCATTCCCACCAGCAGTGGATAAGAGTTCCTTTCTCACCACATCCCCGCCAACACTGTTTATTCTCATTCTTTGTGATGTGTGCCATTCTCTGGGGTGTGAGGTGGTATCTCATCTTGTTTTGATTTGCATCTCCCTGATGATTAGTGATGTGGAACATTTTTTCATGTGTCTTTTGGCCATGTGTATTTCTTCTTTGTCAAAGTGTCTGTTCATTTCTTCTCCCCATTTTTTGATGGGGTTAGATGTTTTTTTCTTGTAAAGTTCTGTCAGTGCCTTGTATATTTTGGAGATTAGCCCCTTATCTGATGGGTATTGGGTGAATAGTTTCTCCCACTCAGTGGGTGGCTCTTGTATCCTGGGCACTATTTCCTTTGAGGTGCAGAAGCTTCTCAGCTTAATATATTCCCATCTGTTAATCTCTGCTTTCACTTGCTTGGAGAGTGCAGTTTCCTCCTTGAAGATGCCTGTAATGTCCTGTAGTGTTTTGCCTATGTGTTGTTCTATATATCTTATGGTTTTGGGGCTGATATCGAGGTCTTTAATCCATTTGGATTTTACCTTTGTACATGATGTTAGCTGGGGGTCTAAGTTTAATTTTTTGCAAGTGGCTATCCAATTGTGCCAACACCACTTGTTGAAGAGGCTTTCCCTGCTCCATTTAGGATTTCCTGCTCCTTTATCAAAAATTAGATGGTTGTATCTCTGGGGAACATTTTCTGAGTATTCAAGCCTATTCCACTGATCTGAGGACCTATCCTTATTCCAATACCATGCTGTTTTGATAACTGTTGCTTTGTAGTACAGTTTAAAGTTGGGAAAGTAATTCCTCCCATATTCTTTTTCCCAATGATTGCTTTAGCTATTCGAGGGTGTTTATTGTTCCAAAATGAATTTCAAAAGTGTCTGATCCACTTCTTTGAAGAATGTCATGGGTATCTTTAGAGGGATGGCATTAAATCTGTATAATGCCTTGGGGAGGTATTGCCATTTTGATGATGTTAATCCTGCCAATCCATGAGCAGGGTATGTGTTTCCATTTCCGTGTGTCCTCTCTTATTTCTTGGAGCAGAGTTTTATAGTTTTCTTTGTATAGGTCCTTTACATATTTAGTCAAGTTGATTCCAAGATATTTGAGTTTGTGTGGTACTATTGTGAATGGGGTTGTTTTCTTAATGTCCATTTCATCCTTATTACTATTGGTATATAGAAAGGCCATTGATTTTTGTGTGTTAATTTTGTAGCCTGCCACCTTGCTATATGAGTCTATTGTTTCTAGAAGCTTTTTGATAGAGTCTTTAGGGTTTTCCTAAGTAGAGTATCATGTCATCTGCAAACAGTGAGAGCTTGACTTCTTCCTTTCCTATCTGGATTCCCTTGATATCCTTTTCTTGCCTAATCGCTATAGCAAGTACTTCCAGTGCTATGTTGAATAGGAGTGGTGAGAGAGGACAGCCTTGTCTTGTACCAGAATTTAGAGGGAAGGCTTTCAGTTTTTCTCCATTTGAGGATAATATTTGCCACTGGCTTGTGTAGATGCCTTCACTATATTGAGAAAGGTTCCCTCCATTCCCATCTTGCTGAGAGTTTTTGATCAAGAATGGGTGTTGGACCTTATCAAATGCTTTCTCTGCATCTATTGATATGATCATGTGGTTTTTATTTTCTTGTTATTGATGTTGTGTATGATGTTGATAGATTTACGGATGTTTAAACCAGCCTTGGCATTCCTGGGATGAAACCTACTTGATCGTAGTGGATAGATCTTCTTAACGAGGCATTGAATACTATTTGGCCAGGATTTTGTTGAGGATCTTTGCATCTGCATTCATCAGTGATATTGGGTCTGTAATTTTCTTTTTGGTAGCGGCTCTGTCTTGGTTTAGGTATCAAGGGATGTTGGCTTCATAAAAGCTATTGGAGAGGGTGTTTCTGTTTGTTCAATTTCATGAAAGAGTCTTGCCAAGATTGGCAGTAGTTCCTTCTTGGAAAGTTTTGATAGAATTCATTAGTGAATCCATCTGGACCTGGGCTTTTGTTTTTCGGCAGACATTTGATTACTGTTTTAATTCATCAATGGTGATGGGGGTGTTTAGATATGCTACATCCTCTTCCTTCAACCGTGGAAGAGTTATAAGAGTCCAAGAATTTATCATTTCTTCCAGGTTCTCATTTTTAGTGGCGTAGAGTTTTTCAAAGTAGTTTCTGATTACCCTTTGAATCTCTGTCATATCAGTAGTGATCTCTCCCTTTTTCATTCCTGATAAGAGTTATCAAGTTTCTCTCTCTCCTCTTTCTTTGTTAGGTTTGCCAGTGGTCTATCAATCTTGTTTAATTTTTTCAAAGAACCAACTTCTGCTTTCGTTGATCTTTCGGATTGTTTTTTGAGTTTCCACTTCGTTGATTTCTGCTCTCAGCTTTTGTTATTTCCTTCTGTCTTCCTATTCTTGGTGTCCTTTTGTTGAGGCATTTTCTAGTTCTATTAGCTGTGTCATTAAGCTACTCAGGTAAGCTCTTCTTTCTTCCTGATGTGTTCTTGCAAAGCTATAAATTTTCCTCTCAGTTACTGCTTTTGCTGTGTCCCATAAGTTCTGAGAGTTTGTGTCTTGATTGTCATTTGTTCCAGGGAACTTTTGATTTCCTCCTTGATTTCAATCTCGGACCCACTGGTTATTGAGCATGAGGCTGTTAACTTCCAGGTGTTAAAGTGTTTCTTCTGAGACCCTTTGGAGTTCACAAATAATTTCAGAGCCTTGTGGTCAGCGAAGGTAGCCTGCAAAATTTCTATCCTCTTGATCTTATGGAGGTATGTTTTATGTGCAGCATGTAGTCTATCCTGGAGAATGTCCCATGTACATTGGAGAAGAATGTGTATCCAGGTTTCTGGGATGGGAGTGTCCTATATATATCCACTAGGCCTCTTTCTTCCATTTCTCTCCTCAGGTCTAGTATATTCTTGTTGGGTTTCAGTCTGGTTGGACCTGTCCAGTGTTGACAAAGCCGTGTTAAGGTCCCCCACAATTATTGTGTTGTGTGTTGATATTATTTTTCAGATTTGTCCAACAGTTGTATTAAATATTTTGCTGGCCCCTCATTCGGTGCATATATGTTTAGGAGAGTGAATTCTTCCTGCTCTACGTACCCCTTGATTAATATAAAATGTCCGTCTTTGTCCCTTACAACCTTCCTGAGTATAAAGTTTGCATTATCTGATATTAGTTATGGCCACTCCAGCTTTTTTATGGGTGTTGTTTGCTTGGATAATCTTTCTCCAGCCTTTTTATTTTGAGTCTATGTTTGTTCTGACTATTCAGGTGCGTTTCTTGTAGGCAGCAGAAGGTTGGATTGAGTTTTTTGATCCATTTAGCCACTCTGTGTCTCTTAACTGGTGCATTTAGTCCATTGACGTTGAGAGAAAGAATTGTCCTGGGATTTAACGCCATCTTTATTTCAAAATTTGGTGTGTCTTTTGGGTAGTCTGTCTTAGATTAGGTCTTTCAGTTTTTCTCTTAAGACTGGTTTTGTGTCTGTGAAGTTTCTGAGCTGTTTTTTGTCTGTGAAACCATGTATTCTTCCATCAAACCGGAAAGTGAGTTTTGCTGGGTATAGTATTCTGGGTGAAGCATTCATTAATTCAGGTCTTGTCACAATATCCACCACTGCTTTCTGGCATTGAGCGTTTCTGGTGACAGGTCTGCTGTAAATCTCAGGGAAGCTTGCTTGAACATGATTTCCCCTATTGATCTTGCTGTTTTCAGAATTCTGTCCTCTATCTGTGGGATTTGTCATTGTGACTAGGGATGTGTCTTGGGGTGGTTTTTCTGGGGTCTCTTTTGGTTGGTACTCTTCGGGCATGCAGGATTTTGATCACATATATTCTTTAGCTCTGGAAGTTTTCTCTTTAATGATGTTCTTGACCGTTGATTCTTCCTGAAATTTTCTTCCTGGGTCTCATGGACTCCAATGATTCTTAAGTTGTTTCTGTTGATCTTATCATAGACTTCTATTTTCGTCTGTTCCCATTCTTTGACTAATTTTTCCATTGCTCATTTGCTTTAAGTTTTTTGTCCAATCTCTCCTGCTGTATGGAATTGTTATGTATCTCATCTTCCACAGCACCAAGTCTATTCTCAGCTTCTGATACCCTGTCCCAGAGCTTATCCATTTTGTCATTCACTTCGTTTACTGACTTTTTCAGTCCTGTTAGTTGACATGTTATTTCAGTTTGGAGTTTTGTCATTTCTGCCTTCATATTTCTTGGTTCTTATTAGTGTTCTGTTCAACTCGATCCATGGTTTCTTGGGAGTCTGTTGAGCACCTTCATTATTGCTAGTCTAAAGTCCTTATCTGGAGAGGTTGATTAGTGGTTGGTCATTATCTGTCCTCAGAATTGGTCATCTTCATTCTCTATGGTCTGATGCTGGCTTGCGTTGTTTCCCCATTGTCACACTTGTATTGTGGGTTTTTTCTACGTGTTGTGGTGGATCTCATTGTCTATATGATGTAGGCAGCACACTCCTCTGGCTCCTCCCTTTCTGGATGGGCTGACTTGCCTCTAAGGGAGGGGAGTCCTCCGTGGATGAAGCCTCACACCGGGTCAAATCTTAGGCCCGAGCATGCAACAGAGAAGACAGTCCAGAGAGAAATGTTTGCTTCTGTGATATAGCGCTGTTCTTAGGTGTGATTTTTCCTTCTTGTTGCAATGGAGTTCTTTCCTTAGAAAGAGTGCACGGCCGCGTAGCGAAGCGGAGCGACCGTGCTCCTCTGGAGCCTCTTTTTGCCCCACTCGCAAGAGTTTTCACGCAAGAGGACAGTAGACAGACATAGACAGGTCACTCTCACAGTCTTCACAGCTGAGCCCCACTGGGCCGGTGTACTTTCACGGATTTTCCCCGCCTGGTGTCACACACAGGGAGCCAGCTTTTGAAAGGTTAGCCGGTTTTTATGCTCTGAAGTCCCTCCCTGAAAATGGCGTCTGGGCGAGCGAGGTTTCTGGAGGCTCGTTTCTGGAGGCTCTTTTTGCCCCACTCGCAAGAGTTTTCACGCAAGAAGGACAGTAGACAGACATAGACAGGTCACACTCACAGTCTTTCACAGCTGAGCCCCACTGGGCCGGTGTACTTTCCGCGGATTTTCCCGCCTGGTGTCACACACAGGAGCCAGCTTTTGCAAAGGTTAGCCGGTTTTTTATGCTCTGAAGTCCCCTCCCTGAAAATGGCGTCTGGGCGAGCGAGGTTTCTGGAGGCTCTTTTTGCCCCACTCGCAAGAGTTTTCACGCAAGAGACAGTAGACAGATCATAGACAGGTCACACTCACAGTCTTTCACAGCTGAGCCCCACTGGGGCCGGTGTACTTTCGCGGATTTTCCCCGCCTGGTGTCACACACAGGGAGCCAGGCTTTTGCAAAGGTTAGCCGGTTTTTATGCTCTGAAGTCCCTCCAGGAATCACTCTTGATGAGCATGAGCATGCTCATATGGCATGCCAGGGATCAAATTTGAGTTGGCCTGAAAAAGGCAAGTGGCTAACTGCTGTTTCTGCCCTTCCCAAATTTTCAATTTTTTGATAAAAGATTTCCCTTGAGCCTGCTTCTCTCCCTTCTGTCTCCCTCCTTCCCTCCTTTCTTCCTTCCTCCTTCCTTCCTTCCCTCCCTCCTTCCTTCCTTCTTCATCTTTACTTCCTTACCTCCTTCCTTTTCTCCTTCCTCCTTCCCTTTCTCCTTCCTTCCTTTCCTCCTTCTTTTCCTGCCCTCCCTCCTTTTCTTCTTCCTGCCCTCCCTCCTTCCTTCCTTCATTCCTCCCTCCTTCCAACCTCCTTTCTCTCTTTCCTCCTTCCCTCCCTCTCTTCTTCCTGACCTCCCTCCTTCCTTCCTTCATCCCTCCTCCTTCCCTCCCTCCTTTCTTCCTTTCCTCCTTCCCTCCCTCTCTTCTTCCTTCACTCCTTCCTTTCTTCCCTCTCTTCCTTCTTTCTCTCCTTCCTTTCCTCTCTCCTCCTTTATTCCCTCCCTCCTTTTCTTTCTTCCCTCCTTCCTTCCTTCCCTCCCTCCTTCCTTTCTTCTCTTCTTTCTTCCCCTCTTTCCTTTCCTCCTTCCCTCCCTCCCTTCCTTTCCTTCCTCCTTTCTTCACTCCTTCCTCCCTCCCTTCCTTCCCCTCCGTTTCTTCCCCCTCCTTTCTTCCCCCTCCTTCCTTCCTCCCTCCCTTCCCTCTGTCTTTCCCCACCCTTACTCCTTCCCTCTTTCCCTCCCTCCTTTCTTCCTCCCTCTCTTCCTCCATCTCTCCCTCATTTCCTCCTTTTCCTCCTACCCTCCCCTCCTCCCTTCCCTCCTTCTTTCCTTCCTTCCTTTACTCCTTTCTTCCCTCCTTTCTTCCTTCCTTCTTTTACTCCTTCCTTTCTTCTCTCCTTCGCTTCATCCCTTTTCCTTTCCTCCTTTCTTCCTCCATCATTCCTTCCTTCTCTCCTTTTGTCCTTCCCTCATTTCTTCCATCCCTCCTTCCATTTACCCTCCTTCCTCCTTCCTTTCTCCCTCCTCCTTCTATCCCTCCTTCTTTCCCTCCTTTCTCTTTCCTCCCTCCCTCTTTTCTTCCTTCCCTTTCCTTCCTTCCCTCCTTTCTTTCTTTTTTCTTTCCTTCCTTCCTTTACTCCTTTCTTCCCTCCTTTATTTTTACCTCCTTCCTTCTTGTTGAGTATGTAAATATCTTAATGGGATTATTATTTTACTGACCTTACCCGATTAGTGATTGCGCCCTACCCTAGGGTGTGACCTGGCATTCTGCTCCCACCCTAGGGTGGTACCTGATTCTGCTCCCACCATTGGGTGGTACTTGATTCCACCATTGGGTGGTACTTGATTCTGGGGATAAAAGCAAGGATCTGTGAAAGGCGAGGGACTTTTTGCCCTGGACCTATTCTTAGGCCTTTTGGCTTTTACTCTTCATGGAGTAAAGAAGCTGTTTTCTTCAGAGTCTGGACCGCCTGTTGGCTTTATTCCCGCAGTATTCACCTCAGAACCGCTGACGAACAGGGTAATAGAAGTGTGGTCCGAGCTGGAGGGAGAAAGGCCTCATCCTCCATCCCTCCATCAGTCAACCTTTTCAGGGGCTGACTTCAACATTATGGTGCCCAGACAGGCTGAACCTGGGACCCTCAATATCGTAAATGAAATACTTAATGGGAAATTTCCTCTGCTGACCATTAAAATGGTTTCTGTGGTTAGCATGTGGATTCTGCCACCTTTTTGCTTACGCATTGTTCTCTATTAAACAAGTGGATTATTTCATTTTGTTTTAAACTAATTGGTTTTGATCTAAGGACAATCACTGCAGTTGGATGGTTGTGGTCTATATTTCAAATAAAAATTGCATTGTCTCCAGCCATCATAGTTTGTGGAATTTCTGTGTTGGCTCACATTGTTACTGTGAGCATAGGTATTGGCTGGTATTTAGGAAATAGAAAGTGTAGAAATGGTGAGGCTAAAACAAGTATGGATAATAAGGAAATCTTTCCAACAAAAATTCAAACCAAGGTGCGGGCTGATGAATCCAGCCTCACCATCAACAATATAGGAATTTTTGCAGGAAGAAAAACAACTCGGAAAGTTAAGCCTGATTCTAGCAAATCGCATGATAGTAGTGACTCAGACAATGATCAACCTCCGGTGCTAACTCCAGAAGTGAGGCCTAATTCTATTCCAAAATTGAATCGCATAACAGTGCAGATTCAGATGATGAACCACATTCATGGCCTCAGAGCTCTATTCAGAGTAATTTTGCTAATTCGGCCTCATCCCCTTTACACAGGGTAAATATTTCTAACTATGTACCCTATTAGATGGAAGAATTAGATCGGTTTTAAAAAGCATGCAAAGAGTATGGTCCAAAATCACCATACAGTGTGGAGTTACTAAAACGTTGGAGTCATAACTCATCTTGGACTTTGTATGATTTTAAAAGAATCGCTGAAATATGCTGTCGTCTAAACAGTGAACTGAATGGGAAATGTACTATCAGAAGGCGTAAAAGCCAAATTATATAGCCTGGGTGGTATGAAAAAAACAAGTGGCAGGTGTTACTCTATCATATGAATTATATGATGGCATAAAATCAATTTGCAAATATTCAGACACAAGCAGCATACCTAAAGAAATCTTAAATGAATTAGGATATTGCATTGTCATCATGGGAAAAAATTGATTCTAACAGCATTGGTAGAGGAAACATTTTAAAAATTACCCAAGGCCATTATGAGCCATATGTTGAGTTTATAGGTAAGATTAAAGATGCTCTGAAGTTACAAGTCGAAGATGAGGAGATGAGAAACTTCCTAGTAAAATCTTTGGCTTATCATAATGCAAATTCGGCCTGTAGATTAGTATTGAATACATTAAATGTAAAGGCAGATGTGAATGATTTCCTTTATGCCTGTCGGAATGGTCTATGGGGAACCCAACCCCCACCTCACTTAAACTTGGTACAAACCTTCCCAGTTACCAAGGGAATGATGCCTTACTCTGCTCGCTCAGGGACAGGGCACTTTCCATAAACCAGGTCTTTGTCCAAATGCAAAATGGTCGCCACTGGGCAAAAAGATTGCAGATCCGAAACCTCATTGATAATAACCTAAGAAGAGTGTTGTCAACACATTACCAGGAGGCAAATCGTCTGCTACCATTGTGAAAAACAGGGGGCATATCAAAAGGAATTAAATTCAGCTCCTCAAGGGCACACATACAAGATGCAGGGAAATGCCTACAGGGCCTCCCCCCAGGCCCTTCTAAATTAGGGGCAAAGTTCACAGTCAATAATCCTTCCAAGCCCAGCCCAAGAAAATTCATCACTACATCAGGGAGTGCTGGATTAGACATATTATACACAGAGGATATTACAATTTACCCAGGAGCATCCCCTTACATGTTAGAAACTGACATTGTGGGCCTGCCACCCCCAGATACTATGGGTTTGATTCTTGGCAGAAGTTCCCTCAACATAAAGGGTATATCAGTAACCACTGGTGTCATTGACTCAGATTCTATGGGAGAAATCATTGTAGCTATTCCGTACCAGTTACATGGACCTTTAAAAAAGAAGAAGTGATTGCCCAGATAGTAATATTGCCTTATGTCAAATTTGGAACTTCAGATAAGACTAGAATTGGAGGTTTTGGAAGCACAGATCCAGGTGCTGCTCAAAACCCAATCGTGGCTCTGGTTACTAAATTTAAAGATGAACACCAAATGATCAAACTTCACTTGGAAGGGCAACCCTTTGACAGCATGATAAATATGGGTGCTCAGGTTACCGTAATTTCTGATAAAGAATAGCCAGAAAATTGGCCTCTCCATGAAATCCCGTATTTGCTAGAAGGAGTAGGAGGCCTGAGCTCTTGTCTGTTGAGTACAAAGACTATGGTATTTTATGGCCCAGAAAATCAAAAAGCAATAATCAGGCCTTACATGGGCCCATTTTCACCATCCCTGTGGGGCCGTGACATACCCAAACAGTAGAAAGCAGAATTCCACATTCCATTAGCTCCAGAAGGGCCCGAACCTTCTTTTGATTTAAAAACCCAAAATTTTTAGTAGGGGCCACTACCATAAAAACACCAGCATCAATAAAAATAAAATGGAAATCTGACAAATGAATTTGGACAGGTCAGTGGCCCTTAAAACTGATAAATTATGGTACTGACAGAATTAGTGGAAGAACAGCTAAAATTAGGACATATTGAACCTTCCTTTTCTCAATGGAATTCACCTATATTTACTATAAAAAAAGAAAGCTGGAAAATGGAGAATTTTGATGGATCTTAGAGCTGTAAATCTATACATGATACCTAATGGGCAAATTGCAGACTGGTTTACCATTACCTGTAGTTATTCCAAAGGAATGGCCACTAATTATAAATTTGATCTGAAGGACTGCTTTTACCATATTCCTATTCACCCAGATGATAAAAAACATTTTAGCAATCTCAGTTCCTTCTCTCAATAACACCCATCCCTGCAGATGTTTCCATTGGACCGTTCTCCCCAGGGCATGTTGAATTCCCCAACAATGTGTCAGTTTTTTGTAGATAAGATTTTGAGCCCTGCTCTGAAAAATTTCCTCAAGCCATGATATTTCATTATACAGTTGATATCTTGCTCACAATGAACAATAAAACAGATTTACAGGACTTATACTCTTATGTTATTGACTGTTTACAAACATCAGAACTGAAAATAACTTTAGAAAAATAAAGATAATGCCATCATATCAATATTTGGGTTTTGTTTTGGACCAGATGTCAATACGTCCACAAAAAAATTCTATCAAAAAAGAAAACCCAAGAACACTTAATGATTTTCAGAAACTTTTAGGTGACGTAAATTGGCTCTGCCCTGCACTAGGAATCCCGAATGCAGAGTTGTCTAATCTGTTTAAAATGTTGGAGGGTGACCCTACCTAGATAGCCCGAGAAATTTAACAACAGCTGCCAAAAATGAATTGGACATTTTCTTGGGCAGATTACAAAAATCATTTCTCTTAAGATTTATCCCAGGAGAAAAGGTATTTCCATTAATCTTCCCTACTATAGAAACCCCCATGGGGGCCTTGATGCAACAGGCAGGACCTTTGAAATGGGTGTGTTTACATAGCAAACAGCCTCGCTCAATTGTCCCCTACTTGGAACTGATTTTAGAGATTATTATCAAGGCAAGACTCAGATCTATATCTTTACTAGGTTTTGACCGAGATATAATAGTTTTGCCAATTCCAAAAAAGGAAATTGAGTCAATATTGCCTCTTAATGAATCTCTACAGAAGGGGCACTCTCAGATTTCACAGAGGGAGATATCCTCCCATTATTCAGCAGAAAAAAACTTGGAACTTTTTAAAGAAAACTCAGTTTTTTATTTCTTCAACTGTTAGGGATTCCCCTATTCCCATGCCCAAGGTTTTTTTACATCGATGGATCCCAAAATGGAAAAGGAGGAATAACTGAAGACAACATTAATATGATCATAGATACCAAATATAAAATCTGCACAAAAAAGTTGAATTAGCAACTTTAATTTACTATTAGAAAATGTATCTGAAGCCATGAATATAGTTTCTGATTCTTTGTATGTGGTAAATTTATGTCATGTAATAGCCACCTAGCTTTCCTTAATGCAAATAAACCGATCATACAGAAACTTTAAACAATTACAACAGTTTCTTCAAAAACGAACTGAGCCCATCTTCATTACGTATATTAGAGCCCACTCAGGTCTTCCAGGACCAATGGCTCAAGGAAATAAAACTGCTGACTTGCTAGAAATGCCTATATTTAAATCACCTGTAGAGGAACATTCAGCCCTACACACAAATGCTCATCATTTACATGTGAATTACCAAATTTCATGGAGGCAAGCTAGAGAAATTGCAGAAAACTGCAATATATGTGCACCATTAACAAAAAAGACTCACATAGCAGGAACAAACCCAAGAGGCTTACAGTCTAACAAACTTTGGCAAATGGATATAACTCAAACAGATTTATTTCCAAGAAAACCTTATCTTCATGTTGTGGTGGACACTTATTCTCAGTTTATGTGGGCAATTCCTATGTCTTTTCAAAAATCTAAGGCTGTTTGTAGTTTTCTTTTACAATGTTTTTCTGTGACGGGTATTCCATATTCTATAAAAACTGATAATGGGACTGCGTTTGCACTCTCCCCTGAAAGAAAGAAAAAAAATTGATAATAGGCCAGCCTATGTCAGCAAAACTTTTGAATTTTTTTGTAAAAAATGGCAGATAAGACATCTGAAGGAAATTATTTACAATTGTAGGGGACAGGCCATTGTAGAAAGGATTCACAGAATCTTAAAAACTCAATTACAAAAAAATAGAAAAAGAGGGTTTACCCACCAACGGATTTGCTATCTTTGACTCTTATCCACACTAAATTACTTAAACTAAACCCCAAGGGGAAAGTTACAGTGCAGCGGAAAGACATTTTTAAAGTAGATATTAGGAGACAAGAAACAAACCCATAAACCTATTTGGATCAATGAGGATGAAAAAATGGATAGCTGGATGTCTTCTCCTGAGAGGAAGGGGTTATGCCTATGGCTTCTACAAATGACAACCCTCCCCAAGAAATTTTGAGATTCCATTACACCTTGTTAGAAATTGGGTTAGCACAAATGTTCAGGTTCAGACTATAAACTCCCCTTCAGAGCAAAAACAGAACACTCCAGACACTAACAACAGTAATATTGGCTGAGGCATGGAAGCAAGGATTTAGCTGTCACACACCATACATTGAGTGAGACTGACAGTAGTGATAAACTCTTACACTCAGAGATGCAAAAGGAAAGACAGGAACCTGTCTTAACTGGGCTCCAAAATATAGGAAACTCGTGCTACATGAACTCAATATTGCAATGCTTGTATAATATTTCAGACTTGACTCAGTATTTTTATCAAGATCATTATAAAAAGGATATTAACAAGAAAAATACGATGGGGCATGAAGGTAAATTAGCCGAAAAATTTTGTTGGCTCATCAAAACCATGGGAAATGGATTTTATAGATATATTAAACCTGAAAGCTTCAAAGTAACAATTAGTTTACTTAATGACCAGTTTGCTGGATACAATCAGCAGGGTCCACACGAACTACTGATGTTTCTAATAGAGGAACTACATCAGGATTTGCTTACTGTAAATCTAATGACAGACAAAACTACACATCTTATGGAAAATTAAAATTATGAACAATTTAGTCCAGAACACCAAAAGGCTCACAAATCTATTATTTATGATCTCTTTCAAGGACAATTCAAATCTATACTACAGTGTCTCACATGCCACCAAAAGTCTGAGGTTTTGAGACATTTGTTCATTTGTCTCTGGCTGTTACATCTACAGATAAATGTACATTACAGGAATGCCCTCTCTGAATTTTTAAAGAAGAGTTAAGGGATGACAACAAAGTTCAATGCAACAGCTGCAAAACTAGAAGGGATTATTCAAAGAAAAACGTACTTATGGAAACTGCCACCAGTACTTATAATACACTTGGAAATGTTTTTGCTTTTGATGGCAAACAAAAAAAATTGCACGCTTATGTGGATTTTCCTATAGAAGACCTCAATTTAGTAGAATTCACTTCAGAGAATAAAAGCAAGATTAAGAAATACAACTTATCAGTGTGAAACCATTATGGTAAAGTTCACTATGAACACTGTACTTCATACAAAACAACACTGGATCAATTTTGATGACAAGAAGATCAAAAAGGTCCCTACTACATTGGTCAAATCCACAGCAGCATACATCCAGATAATCATTTCACTTCCCTATCAGTTGCTATTATGCTCTATGATTCTTTCCACAGGCATGATCAATAAATAGGATTGAAAATCATGGACCCCCAATGCGTTTCCTTGTATGGTGGATTTATGTCTTAATTTTATTATTGTTCTAGGTCTCAGTTAATCATGAAATCTTACAATTTAATTAGTCAAGGTTTACCTGAAAAGAAAAATTTCTCATCATATTAATGTTGTTTTTCTTTCTAGGTATACTCATTTAACAACTTTCATTCTTTTTATTTTAACATCATTGCTTTATTTCCCTCAATTTAGGTTTTAAGACGCTGATATAATGATACTTTTTATGTGGACTTTCTTCACAGTGCTTCTCACCTGTTATTGACTATCATAGAGTTACTGTTATGCAATAACTTTGTATATATACTGTTATACACTTACACTAGAGTTTTCCATGTTGTATTATGCATGAAATTCTCTTTCAGATCTGCTCTGCCATAAAATTTTTTTTTTAATTTGAAATGATTTATCTAAACCAGTGGTCCTCAAACGATGGCCTGCGGGCCACATATTGTATTTATATCTGTTTTGTTTCTTCATTGCAAAATAAGATATATGCAGTGTACATAAGAATTCGGTTCATAAGTTTTGTTTTACTATAGTCAGGATCCTCCAATGGTCTAAGGGACAGTGAACTGCCCCCTGTTTAAAAAAGTTTTGAGGACCCCCTGATTTATTCTAAACAGTTGCCGGCTATTACATTTTAAAAGCACTTTTAGTTGATTCAGCTTGAATTTTTTTCTTTTGTTCTATTTGGATCCTTTTCAACGAAATATTTTTTGGTATGAGTGAGTGTTATGGCCATAATTTTTGTGAAGTCTGTATGTGTATTGTATTGTTTAGTGTTTGTCTGTTCTGCATATTTTGTATATACTTCCTTTTTCCACTAACTTTATCTTCCCCAATTTAGTCTTCCTTAGTTCTTCCTTCTCTCTTCCTAGTCCTTAACATTTAATTTTCAGGATTCCCTTCACATGTGCAACTCATCTCCTTCATACATAAATACAAGCCTCCTGATCTCGGCCTGAGGAAGAATCCGTGGGCCTGAGGAAGAAAATCCGTGACTGTTGGAGTTTTGTACCATGTTTGCTACAAACTTGTTGGAAATTAAGCCACCTGGTAATTTGTGTCACAATGTAACCAGAGAAAAGATCCCATGGATAAGACCCGCAGTCTCTGATCCCAGTTAAACTGTGCTATCTAAATTTCTGGTTTTCCATCCACATACACAGTGCTATTGTTGACCATTTCTACAATGGCTACCCCAAGATTGCACTGATCGTCCAAAGGAAATGCAGAAGCCCAACCCACTCATGATGGTAAAGATGTAATGCTTGGGGATGCCCCAACACGATGGATGACTGTACTGGCCTTCCTTCTTCATTCAGCTTGATGTTATCTTCTGTTACCAGGCTTCAATCCCGCGTGTTCGGCAGACCCATCAAGGTGTCTTTTGCTGGTCTTTCCGGAGTTCCAGACCCCTCATCCTTTACAGATTGGTATTGGACTGTGTAGAATTTCACCTTTTGTATTTTTCTTATAATTGTAATCCTTTTGAATTTATATTTGGTACTACACTTTTCTTTTGACTATTGTAATTAATGTATTTTCTATTTTAGTTTTTAATCTTAGGAATTGATGTTGTATTACATTAGGGTTTTGCTTTCTTGACTTTAGGTTAGTGGGTTAGATATTGTTGTCTATAATTTCCTAAACAATATTTTTGTCTGGTTCTCAGGGTTTTTGCGTGGGCACATCATATGCAAAATACTAGGTTTATAGGAGGTTCCATCCATTTTGGATGGGCCCTCAAGTTGTTTTATTTACACAGAGGGAGGGTCATTTTGTTTTGGTTTGTGACTTAAGCTCCCATATAATAATAATCAACCGTATTGGGTACATCAATTTCGGACATCATATGGACTTCAGCCTGGATTAAGAACTTGGATTAAGTTCAGATACTATTGATCATCATTGCAGTGGCTCACCACTGTGCAGGGGGTGTATGTGGCCTCTTCCTCCGAAATAAAATGCCTAGTTCAATGCCCTCAAAGATGGGCTTTCTGGTCTACTTGGACTTGAATGGAAAAGGGGCCGGAGAGATTAGTAACAGCAGTTAAGGCGTTTGCCTTAGATGCAAAAGGGACAGAGTGGTTCGAATCCGTCATCCCATATGGTCCCCTCGAGCCTGCCAGGAGCGATTTCTGAGGGGCGTGGAGCCAGGGAGGTAACTCCTGAGCCCTGCCAGGTGTGACCCCAAAAATACCAAAAAACCATCACCACCACCCACACCACCAACAACAACAACAAATAAAGAAAGGGTGCTTCTTCTCGCCTGCTGACAACAACCTTTCTGGCGTCTCTTCGTCTCTATGTACGTCCGTAGATTTATCTTCTCAGGAGCTTGTAGTTGATTCGTTGATACATGTTTCTGGTTTTAAACACCCTGTGTTTAGGTTAGAAGTTTTTCTTTACATTTTCCTTTGATGCGCTTATGCAAACAGCTGCTCTTTTATTTGACTAGTTTTTCCTTTAATAATTGTAGACAATATTATTTGTTTACTAAAAACAAACGAGGGACTTGTTGTGTATGTAAACATTTTAATGGGATTATTATGTTACTAACCCAACCCTGATCAGTGATTGTGCCCTACCCTAGGGTGTGACCTGGCATTCTGTTCCCATCCTAGGGTGGTACCTGATTCTGCTCCCACCATTGGGTGGTAACTGATCTCACCATTGGGTAGTACCTGATTCTGGGGGATAAAAGCAAGGGTCTGTGGAAGGCGAGGGGCTCTTTGTCCTGGACCTATTCTTAGGCCTTTTGGCTTTGGCCTCTTCACGGAATAAAGAGCTGTTTTCTTCGGAAGCCTGACTGCCTGTTGGCTTTTTTCCCCGCCGCATTCACCTCAGAACCAGTGACTGAACAGGGTAACAGAAGTATGGTTTGAGTTGGAGGAGAAAGACCTCATCCTCCATCCCTCCATCAGTCAACCTCTTCAGGGGCTGACTTGAAACACTTCTCTCCTACCTTCCTTCATTCTTTCCCTCCTTTCTTTTTACCTCCTTCCTTCTCTCCTATCTTCCTTCATTCCTTCTCTCCTTCCTTTTCCCCTCCTTCCTTCCATCCTTTTCCTCCTTCCCTCCATCCTATTCCTCCTTCCCTCCCTCCCTCCCTCCCTCCCTAATTCCTTCCTTCCTTCCTTCCTTCCTTCCTTCCTTCCTTCCTTCCTTCCTTCCTTCCTTCCTTCCTTCCTTCCTTCCTTCCTTCCTTCCTTCCTTCCACGTTCTTGGGGTGGAGATGAAGCCAATTATAAATAAAAATCACACTAGCAGTGCGAAAATATTTTTCAAGGATTTTTAGTTCAATTGCACTATATTACATTTTTTAGTTCATTACATTTAGTAAATAAGTACTTTATGAGAATGACCTGTTTTTTTCTTCTCTAGGATTTTTCTTTTATTTTTTTTAAATCCCAAGTTGTTCTTTACATTCTTAAAGAACCAAAGTTATTAGCTTAATTAGAAATTTTTTGATCAGTCCTAAATAATTGTTACCTCTTAGAAGGGCAATAAACGAATATTTCTAGGTAATTTCTACTTTGTATCAAGTATTTCACATTGCTTTTATGCATATAGCATATGTATAGAAATATAGAAGTTATATACACTGTGTATACTATGCCTATACATATGCTTTTTAATATTAATTTTAAGTTGTACAAATAAGATAATACTGTACAGTTGGCTCATGTCGTTTTCTGACCTAAGCACATAAAAATACATCTTATTTTTTAAAAATAGAACATTTATAGGACCAGAGCAATAGTACAGCAGATAGGTGCTTACCTTGAATTTAGCCCACCTTGGTTTAGTCCCTGACATTCCATATGGTCAAGCCAAGTAAATCCCTGAGCATTACGCCTTGGGTAGTTTCTGTTAATGGAAAATTATTTTTTATATTTATAAATTATAGTTAAAAGACATATGTTTTTTTAATTTTTTAGATGTATGTAGAAATGTTATAATATTGAAATGATTGGGTTAAAGTATATGGTATATAAAATTAATAGGCATAACCAAATTTTATAAAACATTTAATGTAAATTTACACTTTTCCACTAATAGTGAATGTTCCAGCAATAATTTAATTTTGTTACTGTTTCCAACCACTGTTTGCAACATTGATCATTGTGACTTTTAGCCCCTCAGACATGGCATATTTCTTTTATATTTCTTTATATTTAAGAGCTTTCGACAGTTTCATGCTTATATGATTATTATTTTGGATTCCCTATGAACTACTTTTTAATAACTTTTGACTATTTTCTATTATATTGTATTTCTTTTTGGGTGGTGGTGGTGGTGTGTGGTACATATCGAGTGCTACTCAGAGGCTGCTTCTTGATTTTCTGCTCAGGAATAACCTTTGGCCATGCTCAGGGGACTGACCATATGAGTTGTTGGGGGATAAAACCAGGCCAGTTATTCAAGCACCTAAACTCTTGTATTATTTTTCCACCCCTCTTTCCCTCATTTTTTTTTCCATAGGGACCTTTCCTGTCAGTGCTCAGCAATCAGTGGCCACTTCTGGAAGAGTTCACTTGAACAGAATGGGCTATACGTAGGCTAGTAGTGCTCTGTGGTCGGAGAGCCATACATACTTGGGGTGCCAAATATAGGTGACAAGAGGGTAAAAAAGTTGTCCAGGACTCACATTTGCTAGACATGCTCTCTGACCCTTGAGTTCTTATCTCTGGCTCTATATTGCATTGTATTTTAAAAGCTGATATATATATATGTATATATATGTGTGTGTGTATAGATGTATGTTGTTTAAAATAATAAAAGTGATTCTTTTATATTCATATATTTTTAAGTTATTTTGTCTTCTCTCTTTATGAATTATTTCTGTACAGCTCTTTTATTGCTTTGTAGACATTTGATCATTCCTTTATTTTATTTGTGCCTAATTTTTAATGTCTGTTTACGAAGATCTTTCCAATTCCAAGTTTATAAATAAATTTGCCCGTGTTTATTCTAGTGTTTTCACAGGTTTTATTTTTACAACTTTTTGATTCATCTGAAATATTTTTAATAAGAGGCAATATAACATTGGGTTGAACTTGGCAGCAGCCTGAACAAGCAGGGGCTGTGGGTGGCAGGATTTGTTGTAACAAGAGGATGAGGTGACCCCTGGTTCTGTTGAGAGAATGTGATTGACTGGTTGCAATAATTTTGCACATTGTCAGGAAAGTGAATGTTATTAGAATGAGGAGTTGGTAGAATGGAACTATTTTTGTTGATAGAGGAACAAGTCAGGTGGGGAAGATTTTCTCTGAGTGAGAGAGGTAATCTCAGAATACAGAAGAATGTAAATCTTTTGGAATCTTTCAGACTCAAAGAAATCAAGGTTACATATAGTGTTTGAGAGGTCACATCCAGTTTTGTTCTTGTGGTCACTCCCTGTAGTGGTTGGGAGAATCAAGCAGTGCTGGAGATTAAACCTGGATGTTCCACATGCAAAGCAAATATTTTCTCTATTAAACTACCTCTCCAGCCTAAAGTAAAAATTTAAGCCCCACATTACAATCTTTAATTTTCAACCTCTTGGCTCATTAAAACATTTCAATTTTATTGAAATGGTCTGATGGAAAAATATAAGTAACTTAGGATAGGAAATAAATCTTTAACTTTGAAGGAATTGTATTTGATGAGAAAAATCAGACCAAGAAAAACAAATATTGTATGATTTCACTTATAGAATATGGGCAGTGTGAATGAGTTTAAAGATTGAATTGGTGTTTGTCAGAGGCAGGCATAAGACAGGGTTAAGTCAGTAAAATTGAACAAAGGTTTAAACTTCCAATTATGACATAAATAAGTCATGGGGTTATCAATTACAGTGTGGTAGTGTTCATTAATAGTATTTTATCACACATCTTGGAAAGTTGTTAAGAGGTAGATGTTGTAAGTTATTATAAGGAAAAATGTTTTGTGTGTATCTAGATGAGGACTATTAATAAGAGTTACTGTGATATTTAACAATATTTAAAAATGTCAATCGATTTAAAAAAATTTGGGGGGATATACCCAGTGGCATTCAGAGGTTATTCCTGGCTTAGTACTCAGGAATTATTTCTGGTGATGCTCAGTGGACCATATGGGATGCTGGGGATCAAATCAGGGTTGGCTGCATTCAGACCCTATGTACTGTACTTTCACTTTAGCCCCAAATGTCAAATGATTTTATAGAGTACATAAGACTGGTACATGTCGATTATTTCTTAGGGAAAAAAAGGAAACACTTTTTAATTATCATCATTGTTTTTATTTATCATTCCCTTTCAAGCAAAGACTTAAACTTGGCATTTTCCAACCTCCAGTTTAACAACAGATGTTCTTCCTTCATCCTGGGGTTCCCTAAACTGCTTACCTTTACTTTTCTACCCTTGAGAGTTTATCTTTGGTCTCCTCTTGCCTTATTACTGTTTTATAGTTTTCATTAGTATTGCTTTTTGGCCTTTTAGCTAAGATCAAGTGTAGTATAGTTTTCATTAGTAGTAAGGAGATTATATGATATCTTTTTAGGATAGCAAATCTTGAGACTCACTTTGTTTTTTAAAAAGGGGAATATTTTGGGGGTTGGAGTAATAACACAACAGTAGGGTGTTTGCCTTGCACTTCGCTACCCAGGAAGGACCTCAGTTCAATCCCTGGTGTCCCATATGGTCCACCAAAGCCGGGAGCGATTTCTGAGTGCATAGACAGAAGTAACCCCTGAGTGTCACCGGCTGTGGCCCCCCCAAAAAATAAAAAAAGATAATATTTTTATTGTGGTAAAATACATTGATAATGTAAATACAATGTAATGCATCTAAATGTAAATTTTACCAATCTTAGTGGCATTAAAAACATTCCATTGTTGTGTACCATCTCCAGAACATTTTCATTTCCCCACCCAAAACTCTACTCATTACACACTAATATTCTATTCTTTGTTCTTGCTTCTGACCTCTGGTAACCACAGTTTTAACACTATCTCTATAAATTTGACTACTGTAGGTATCATATAATGAAATCATATTGTAGAAATTAAGACTTTCCATCAAAAAAGGTAAGCATAATTCATGGCTGTTCCTTATTTCAAATATTATCCATTCTGCCATCCAATTAAAAGGCAAAGTGATCTTAAATTGAACTTCAATCAGGTTACTCTTTTGCTATGATCCTTCGATGTTTTCCCTATCGAATGTGTAAAAATAAAAATAATAGTAACCTTGGGGCTAGAGCAATAGCACAGTGGTAGGGCATTTGCCTTGCACGCGGCTGACACAAGACAGACCTGGGTTCATTCCACGGTGTCCTATATGGTCCTCAATCTAGGAGCAATTTCTGAACACAGAGTGAGGAGTGACCCCTGAGCGTCACCGGTGTGGCCTCAAAACAAAACAAAATAGTGACCTATATGCAAGACTATATGTGGTCTGTCCTTTGCAAATCTCTGCATAATTAACTGTTCCTTTCTTCACCAAGCTTTAGTGCTACAAAAGGTCCTTTGGGTCTTGACAATACCGATTTTTTTCCTATTTTAGAAATTTTGAATATATATTTTTTTCACTCCTAGACTCTCTGCATTGTTTACTCTGATTAGTTCTTTAGTTTCTTATAGGCCTCAAATAAAAGTCATCTCAGAGATCATCATGACTGACCACTAAGAGCATCTATCTGCGATTTTTCATCTCTGTATCTTATTGCTTTTACAATACTTATTGATATTGAAAATATTTTTAGCTTTCTACTGGTTTGTGTGCGTGTTTGTATTTTCCTTTGGAATATAAGTTACATGAGGACAGGTACTTAATCAATTTGGTTTGTTTCTCTAGCATTATTTATGTTTGTTGACTAGATGAAAATGTAGGTTTAGTAACATTGCCAAATCATTTCTGATTAAATGTACTAGCATTTTCATTCATGCTTACATAATAAACCCCAATTTTAGTTTTTTTAGAAAGCAGAGACAGATCAATGAGTACTTTATATGCTGAATCTGAAAGGAGAGCGACTGAGGGACAATGGCATGCCTGTAGTTAAACTCAAAGAAATAGCAACTGAAGTGCATGCTTTGTTTTGCTATCCTATCCGGATAAGCGTAATTGATTCAATTGATTTTAATGCAGCTTGAGATCAAACTACTGTTAAAAAGTTTATATTTTTCTAATGCTGATTTTACTATTAATATTTTTTGGCCTGGAAGAAATATGCCTTTATACAGGATAATCATATTCTGTCTATATATTTAGCCATATTTAGAATTCCTTAGACACTGCCAGCTGCAGTCATCTCTGCAAGCCCTGGAAAAATGAATTGCCACATAATTTCCTTAGTGAAGCTCTCCCTGTGTATGATTTCCCCCAGGTAGAGTACTGGGGCTGGCAAGGGGGAACTTCTGCAAACCTCCAAAGTGTCTTTGCTGCCTTCTTTGGTTCCAGAGATGGTCTGCAAATAAATATTTTTTAATGTAAAGTCAAGTTCAAAACAACATGCAAGGTATCCAATTTACACCTGTGGGGAAAGAAGAAACTTCAAGGAAAGCTAATTGAATAGCTTTGCCCTTCTAGCAGGCACTTGTGCTTTTGCTGGCAGAAAGAAGGCTCTTGGGGAACTAAGATTGGTGGCCAAATTTCCCTGGGAACCTTGTGTTCTGAAGAAAGGATTTTGGAAGACATTCTTTCTGTTTTCAGAGCATATAGAGCATACGGAGAATACGTAATTTTTTAGTCTTCTGTTGGCTGCTATAGCTCTTACTGAGCTGACCACTGGGGAGGGTCACTGAGGCTAACTACTAGGAGGGGACCCCAAATCAGAAGGCAGGACCCTATTCTGAAAGAGCCCATCATTTGCTGGCTTCACAAATATTGTCATGGGAGGTCTGAAAGACTGTTCAAGGCAGTAACTAGTAATTTATGATGGAGCCTATTAGACTTTCTCAGGGCAAAGGAAAAGGAGACAGAATCTGTGGAATGGGAGACCCAGGAAAGACTTTACGATGGTGGTAAATTATTAACGGGACTTTGAAATTACATGAAATTGAGTTTGCAGAAGAGAAGATTCAAGATCATTTTTTGGGAAAAAAGAAACTGGAAATAGAAACCAGAATTTTACAAAGCACCTTTCTTGTTACTAGTTCTCATTACTTGTAGGATAAAATATTAACCCTTAAGTTTCTGCTTATTCTCCTAACATCTCCAAAATATTAACAGTAACATATATAATAACATCTACAAACGTCTAATAACATCTACAAAATATTATAAGATATGATTATGTTTCTAATATTTCCTCTGCTAAATGTGCCTTCATGTCCTACCAATCAAATGAAATTTCATTTATCTTTCAAAGCTTTCCTATGATTTTACCTGCTACCCAAGTTGATGGAAACAGGGAATTAATTCCTTTGTTTTGAATCCAATGCTTCTGGTCTTTGTTAATGGTTGTACCTGGGTCTGAATCTATAATAGTATTTGAGTGAAACTAAAGAAATTAATGCCATTGAAACAAAAGTTGAATATCACTCATCATTTCCTTAGAGATGAGAGTCATAACTTGCCAAAGGAAGGTCAGGAAACAGAAGCAGGTGCAATTGATAAGTTTAGGTCAAAGTTTTTATTGCAAATTTGAATAGTAAGATTTGGCAAGGCCAAGTAAGGGGTTTAGAGCTGGTTTATTTACATTTATTTACTGGTTTATGTACTCTAGAGTGGTTTCTACTTCCTGGGATGATGCCAGCATGGAAGTAGATTAATTAGTCTAATTATTAATGGCAAACACCTGTTGAAGTCCTTGGCTGTTTTTGAAAATTAGCTAACACTAAGAAACACTGTTCCACCTACCTTGTCAGAAAGTCATTTAAGTCATTTTAGGATACAAAGACAACATGTAAACACGTCCAGAAATAAATTTTAAGAATCCATGACTTGGAACTAGACACTGACAGTTCAGCTTGGATCCCAGACATAGATACGACAGAGTTCTCCACAACAGCTCCAGGAACCAAATCCCCTCCAGGGTATTTACAATGCTGCTCTGACACCAACATAAGCCAGTTCTAAATTGATAACCTGATAATGAGGAAATGGGAACAACTTGATCTAAAAGCAAGTTGTCCTTCCTTATCAGCTATAGATAAGACAAAATCAGAAAACATGTCACCCTTTGATCTGTGCAAAAGCCAAGTTCGTTATATACAGACGACTGGTTGTTGCAACCAAGACTGGACAGTACGCATCCAGGGACCACCAACAACAACAACAGCAACAAAAAGCTCTAGCCTAGCTTTTGGTATACGATCTGTTCAACAAACAAGAGCTCCAATTCCAGAAGTCTGACTGAGACAACCGCAACTGAACGGGTCTTCCGGAAACTTAACAAAAGACTTTATCTCAGGCTCCATTCTAGGAGCAACATAACGACCAAGAACACCAACTACAGAAGATGGATTAAAACGACACTGAAGAAGCATAACTGCTAGAACCACAAAGAAAGACTTCATAAACTCCATTCCCTGAGCTGCACAGCCACCAAGATCTCTAGATACAGAGGTCTGATTTTACCATCCAAGACAAAGCAGAAGTCTTCCACACACCACAAAAGCAGCAAGGGGAGAGTAAATGATCATGCAAGGAGTCTAGAGTTAATCCCATGACAGTATACTTCAGGGGTGGAGAAACCCTGTATCTCCTAGGTCAAAGGAATTCCCTCTACAATATCCCCAATAGTTACTGTGCCTATGCAGGGGGGTAAAGGAAAGGAGAAAAAAAAAGCACAAAACAATCATTTTTCCACATGTTTATTTATCGATTGATCGATTTTTTTTTTGACGTCTTTATTCTGGTGTGGAGACTACAGTAGATGTCTTCAATATTATTTTATTTTATTTTGTCTTGTCTTTCTCTTTCTTTTTGCACTCGAGCATGATTTGATTTCAGAACCGAGACTATTGTGTGGTGCCTGTCTTTATTGCTGTAGTGCTCACCGGTTATTTAATTCGATATTTCTTTCTGTATTGTGGTATTTCAATTACCTTTTTCACATCCTCTCTCAAACTGAGGTTGGAAGCCTCTAGAGGGACTCTGCCCATTTTCAGCATATTTGACTTTTGACTTCTTTTTTTTTCCTCTTATTTTGTACCCCAATCTATTGCTTTTCTTTCCTTCAAACAAGACCACATACCTCGATTTTTCTAGCTTTGCCTCTTAAATAGAGGGGGAAAAAAGGGAGGGTTCCAGGACCAAACAGATATGTGATCACTAATAGTAAGCCAGACAAAGAAGGGTCCACCTACTCTAGCAGCCCCGGGGGTGATGGTGGGGTATATGGGTTGTAGAAAGGGAACTGGAATGGGGGGAGGACATAGTTGGTGATGGGTTGGTGATTCCCCTGATTCAATGTTAATATGTACCTAAAATACTACTGTGAAAGATATGTAAGCCATTATGGAAAAAAATGTGTTTTTAATCAGAAACTTTCTTTGACTTGCATGTATTATTATTATATCAATTATATTATATGTTGTAAAGTTCTTGTAAAGTTCTGTCAGTGCCTTGTATATTTTGGAGATTAGCCCCTTATCTGATGGGTATTGGGTGAATAGTTTCTCCCACTCAGTGGGTGGCTCTTGTATCTTGGGCACTATTTCCTTTGAGGTGCAGAAGCTTCTCAGCTTAATATATTCCCATCTGTTAATTTCTGCTTTCACTTGCTTGGAGAGTGCAGTTTCTTCCTTGAAGATGCCTTTAGCCTCAATGTCCTGGAGTGTTTTACCTACGTATTGTTCTATATATCTTATGGTTTTGGGGCTGATATCGAGGTCTTTAATCCATTTGGATTTTACCTTCGTACATGATGTTAGCTGGGGGTCTAAGTTCAATTTTTTGCAAGTGGCTACCCAGTTTAGCCAACACCACTTGTTGAAGAGGCTTTCTTTGTTCCATTTAGGATTTTTTGCTCCTTTATCAAAAATTAGATGATTGTATGTCTGGGGAACATTCTCTGAATATTCAAGCTTATTCCACTGATCTGAGGGCCTGTCTTTATTCCAATACCATGCTGTTTTGATAACTATTGCTTTGTAGTAAAGTTTAAAGTTGGGGAAAGTAATTCCTCCCATATTCTTTTTCCCAATGATTGCTTTAGCTATTCGAGGGTGTTTATTGTTCCAAATAAATTTCAAAAGTGCCTGGTCCACTTCTTTGAAGAATGTCATGGGTATCTTTAGTGGGATCGCATTAAATCTGTACAGTGCTTTGGGGAGTATTGCCATTTTAATGATGTTAATCCTGCCAATCCATGAGCAGGGTATATGCTTCCATTTCCGCGTGTCCTCTCTTATTTCTTGGAGCAGAGTTTTATAGTTTTCCTTGTATAGGTCCTTCACATTTTTAGTCAAGTTGATTCCAAGATATTTGAGTTTGTGTGACACTATAGTGAATGGAGTTGTTTTCTTAATGTCCATTTCTTCCTTATTAGTATTGGTGTATAGAAAGGCCATTGATTTTTGTGTGTTAATTTTGTAGCCTGCCACCTTGCTATATGAGTCTATTGTTTCTAGAAGCTTTTTGATAGAGTCTTTGGGGTTTTCTAAGTAGAGTATCATGTCATCTGCAAACAGTGAGAGCTTGACTTCCTTCCTTTCCTATCTGGATTCCCTTGATATCCTTTTCTTGCTAATCGCTATAGCGAGTACTTCCAGTGCGTATGTTGAATAGGAGTTGGTGAGAGAGGACAGCTTGTCCTTGTGCCAGAATTTAGAGGAAATTTCTACAAGAATTACAAGAACAAAAAACATCTAATCCCATCAAAAAATGGGGAGAAGAAATGAACAGACACTTTGACAAAGAAGAAATACAGATGGCCAAAAGACACATGAAAAAGTGCTCCACATCACTAATCATCAGGGAGATGCAATCAAAACAACGATGATTACACCTCACACCACAGAGAATGGCACACATCACAAAGAATGAGAATAAACAGTGTTGGCGGGGATGTGGAGAGAAAGGAACTCTTATCCACTGCTGGTGGAATGCCGTCCTAGTTCAACCTTTAAGGAAAGCGATATGGAGATTCCTCCAAAAACTGGAAATCGAGCTCCCATACGATCCAGCTATACCACTCCTAGGAATATACCCTAGGAACACAAAAATACAATACAAAAAACCCCTTCCTTACACCTATATTCATTTGCAGCACTATTTACCATAGCAAGACTCTGGAAACAACAAGATGCCCTTCAACAGACGAATGGGCTAAAGAAACCTGTGGTACATATACACAATGGAATTATGCAGCTGTAGAGAGATGAAGTCATGAAATTTTCCTATACACTGGATGTACACGGAATCTATTATGCTGAGTGAAATAAGCTTCAGAGAGGAGAGAAAAACGCAGAATGGCTCCTCACACATTTATGGGTTTGTAAGAAAAATGAAAGACATTCTTGCAATAAGTAACTTTCACAGACACAAAAGAGAAAAAGAGCTGGAAGTTCCAGCTCACTCAGGAAGCTCATCACAAAGAGTGATGAGTTTAGTTGGATAAATAACTACATTTTGAACTGTCCCTAATATGAGAATGTATGAGGGAAATTGAGAACCTGTTTAGAGTACAGGCGGGGGTCGGGTGGGAGGAGGGAGGACTTGGGACATTGGTGATGGGAATGTTGCACTGGTGATGGGTGGTGTTAAAAAAAAAAAAAGAAATAAAAAAAATGACCCCATGAGACATTGGGCCCAGGACTCCTTAAAAAAAAAAAAAAAAACAATTATATTATATGTTATGTTATGTCATTATATTATGTTATGTTAGTTTACCTCATTATGTTAATAAATTTTGTCTCTTGAATAAATTCTTACAATAAACAGAAACATAAAAATAAAAAGATCCAGACTTAAACAACCCCTATGTCATTCTCTCTGTAAGGAAGAATGGCATTTTTGTCTTTTGGCTGTTGGGGCTTAGACTCAGTAGGGTGAGCTGAGCGTTTAGGGAAGAAAATTTTTTTCTAGGATTCTACTTCCCCTCTTTCTTTTTCTTAAATTTTTTATTTAAACAACTTTATTACATACATGATTGTGTTTGGGTTTCAGTCACCCGTAAAGAACACCACCCATCACCCAGTGCAATATTCCCATACTCACCAATGTCCCAAATCTCCCTCTTCCCCACCCAACCCCCACTGTACTCTAGACAGGCTTTCCTTTCTTTTTTTTTTTCCTCACCCACCTGCCACTAGACAGGCTTTCTATTTCCTCGTACATTCTCATTATTAGGATAATTCAAAATGTAGTTATTTCTCTAAATATCATCTCTGTGAGGTGAGCTGTAACCTTCCCAGCTCTTTCTCTTTTGTGTCTGAAAGTTATTATTGCAAGAATGTCTTTCATTTTTTTTTAAAACCCATAGATGAGTGAGACCATTCTGCGTCTTTCTCTCTCTCTCTGACTTATTTCACTCAGCATAATAGATTTCATGTACAACCATGTATAGGAAAATTTCATGACTTCATCTCTCCTGACAGCTGCATAATTATTCCATTGTGTATATGTACCACTGTTTCTTTAGCCATTCATCTGTTGAAGGGTATCTTGGCTGTTTCCAGAGTCTTGCTATGGTAAATAGGGGCTGCAATGAATATAGGTGTAAGGAAGGGTATTTTTGTATTGTATTTTTATGTTCCTAGGGTATATTCCTAGGAGTGGTATAGCTGGGTCTATGGGTGCTCGATTTTCCTGTTCTTGGAGGAATCTCCATATTGCTTTCCATAAAGGTTGAACTAGACGGCATTCCCACCAGCAGTGGATAAAAGTTTCTTTCTCTCCACATCCCCCGCCAACACTGCTTGTTCTCATTCTTTGTGATGTTGTGCCAATCTCTGGGGTGTGAGGTGGTACCTCAGAGTTGTTTTGATTTGCATCTCCCTGATGATTAGTCATGTGGAGCATTTTTTATGTGTCTTTTGGCCATTTATATTTCTTCTTTGTCAAAGTGTCTGACCATTTCTTCTCCCCATTTTTTTGTATGGGATTAGATGTTTTTTTCTTGTATATTTCTGTACTTCCCCTCTTTCTATACTTACTTTTCTATTACGTATTTCACTTGTGGATTTTATTTTTCTGATCTTATATATGATAATATTAATCTTATCAAGGACTTTTTATATCAAATACGCATTTTTTGGGGCATTTGCCTTGCAAGAGGCCAACCCAGGACCAGCTGTGATTCAAATCCCGGCATTCCATATAGTTCCCCATGCCTGCAGGAATGATTTCTGAGCAGAGAGCCAGCCTGAGCACTGCTGGGTGTGGCCCAAAACCAAATAAAAAATACATTTTTTCATATTACAGGAACATTAGTAAAGCTTAGCACATGTATATAGAATTGTACCAAAGCACTTAAATTAATGAATTTTCCTTAAGGAGATTAATGGGTTTGTGAAGATTAGATAAAGCCTGGTATATAAAATCATGTTGGGTACATATAAAGTTAGTTATATAGTTATACATATTCATATATAGTTATATATATTTTGTTACAGCTATAGTTAGTTGAATATTTTGTAACACTTCAGACTGTTGTCGGAAGCAAATATTTCAGCTACTGATTGCTTAGAATTCCCACAAAGTCATGTTGGATTTTGGGAGTGGTGGTAGTCTGGATAAGTTGGATGTATCTTAGACTTTGGCATAGCCCAGGAGAATTTGAATGCTGAAAGTTCTTAAAACAATGACATTAACAAAAAATATCAGCAACATTAATGATTACCAGATATTTCAACTCCAGAGACTGTGATACTGATCATTTTTTGTCTGAGATGTCTGTCATTCTTCAGGTGAAAAGAGAAGTCATTACATTATATTATGACTGATACACTGTGGTGAATGTATTAGAATGGGGGGGGTGTTTCCTGTGTAAAACAGGGTGAAAGTTCATGTGATATTATCAAAAGATAAGAAATAGGCCTTATACCCAAGCACTTGGAATTTCTAGTATGCATCATCTGAAGCAGTCATTGACATCTTCCATTAAAATGCAGATATAATATGAAAAGCATTGTATTATCAATCTTTTACTATATTTTCTGAAATTATAAATTATATCAGTAAATCTTTTGCTTGGGCAGAAGGCCAGGGGAGGTTTGAGCATAGAGTAGTCTTTCACCTCTAAAAATAATCTTAGTGTCTCTTCTAAGCCCAAATCTGGACAATTTCATTTTCTTTTCACTGGTTTTATTGTTGCCTGAAAGTAATTCATATTCTATTTCATATACTATTGTGCAGTTCATAATACAAGAAAACAAAATTTTCCTAAATAAAATATAAAGCTTTGGAAAGCTTGTAGGTGTGGGTTAGTTCAAACTCCATCTTTCATTTTTACTGAAAATGTCTTCATATGCAACAGTCTTTCTGTTTTTGTATATATATACCACATAAATGTTCCTTATCTCATTGCCTTTTTGACAGCCAACTTAATTCTAAAGCAAATAAATTAATAAACTTAGCATCCTCCTTATTGAAAGGCCCTATGAAAAACACAAAAATCTGTAAGTAAATGATCCCTGTCCTCAAATAACTTAAAGCAGAAAACTGAGCTATAAAGCAATAGGAGAACTAGAGCCTGAAATAGACTAACAGCAAAGTAGCTGAAAAGGAGGATATGAATAAAAAGCAAGAATGGGTAAGGAAAGAGTAAAAACAAAGGGTTGCAACCTCAAAAGTTGAAGAACATTTTTGTCAGTAATTAAAGAAGAAAGTTAAGAGGAAGAACAGGGCCGGAGAGATAGCACAGCGGCATTTGCCTTGCGAGCAGCCGATCTAGGACCAAAGGTGGTTGGTTCGAATCCCCGGTGTCCCATGTGGTCCCCCCCGCCTGCCAGGAGCTATTTCTGAGCAGACAGCCAGGAGTAACCCCTGAGCACCGCCGGGTGTGACCCAAAAACCAAAAAAAAAAAAAAAAAAAAAGAGGAAGAACAGATTTGGAGGTATGGTAATAGAAGGAGGATGTGAAACATATGTGGCTTAGATGATGTAGATTTGGAAGCTGGGTAAGGTGTTTTTTCACCTGTAATAAAAAATGTTTCCTGCCAAGTTCTAGCCTAACGGTGTCTTTTATCTTTCTTTTGATATTTATTCATGGTTTGCCATTTAGACAATGAAATTGGATGAACAAAATATTAAATACATAACCTTTGCTCTCCTAAAGTTTCAGCTGACTAGATGAGCATTTGTCCTTTTTATAATACAAATCCGATATAAGCAGCAATGCACAGAAAGATAGAAGTGCTGTTAGGGAATAACAAGCTGGAATCTGCAAGTAGCTACTTGCAGAGAGTATTCAGAGAGTCCAGATATCAATACGCTTCTTACGACCTTATTGAGAAAGCATCTTAAGTGAAAAGGCATCATTTTCCAATACTGAGTTGCATAAAAATGAATCAAACCAATGTATTAGGTATATATTTTATAGTGGTTATCATTGATTCACATACAAAAGGATATGAAGTTCAGAACCTCCATATATAAATGCAAATAAGTTAATGTCAGTAATTAATTTTCTCTTTTTATAAGGAAAATAGTTTTTCTTAAAAAACCTGAATTAAGAGAATCTCAGTGTCATGATTCTATGCGTAACCATCATTGTGAATTTAGAGCCTTGGGAAAAACCTCCCTCCTCTTTACTGGCCATGTTTTCATCTCACTTTGGGTTTGAGAAAGGTACTTTGGGTTCTACCTTTCCTGGAATTGTCTGACAGTGTCCTAAGACCCACTCATGTCAGATTCCTTGTGACTGCCATTAAGTCTTGTTCATTTTAGCAGTGTTGACAGTGATCTCAGAACTGAAATGTGAAGAACTTTCATAATTGCTTTGAGGCAGGTGTCTGCTATGTGCTTATTGACTAGGGATGACTGTGTCCACAGGGATATGGTTTTAAAGCCCTTGCATATGAGGTTGGAAACACCTGTGATAATGACAAATCTAACAGGGAAAGTTCTCCAGGCATTGAAAGGATTCAACCTTTCAATGGTGATTTATGTGGTCCTAACAAAAGACTGAAAAAATTGTATTTTACCTCTTACACAGTCAAACATTAGAATATTTTAAACAGTTTAGAAAACTTTTTGAATAAAAAATTCCACTTTGGCATTAATACTTTAGCCACAACTCAAATTTATATACCTTTATCAGACAATAGGTATTGGATTTACTACTTTATTAGAATAGTGCCATCTACTGATGAGTATTTCAAACTGTAGTTAGGTACCTCAGAGTTGTCACAGTCTCAGAGGATTCAGTTTAAAGATCACACATTTACCCACGAAACACTAAACAAATACAAATACAAATACAAAAGCCCACACTAGCAGAAAACAGTTCATTAAATCCCTAGACAATTATTTTAATGATCCCATTGTGAGAAATAGCAATTTTCAGACATTTTCTTTTACTAAAGTATTTTTTGATCATTTCATTAGCCATTTGGTTGTAACAAAATAAAATAAATTATTTTGTGCCTGCTAAGGCTTAGGCAGTGGAGGGGGAAACTGATGACAATGGTAAAGGGAAGGTTACACTGATAGCGGGATTGGTGCTGGAACATTAAATGCCCAAACTACTGTATTATAGGTAACTTTGAAAGCCACGGTGTTTAAATAAATGTGTTTTCTTTTAAAATAACATAACATTTATAGTTAGCTTGTTCTCTTATTCCATATTGTTTGAATAGTCCTTGCTATATTATGGACAACTTGAAGGATATTTTGTGGGAAGAGGTGAGGGAAACAAAATCCCTGATTTCAAGACATTTATAACATGGCCAGGATATAATAAGATTATTACTATCTTTTTTAAAAACTAGTGATTATCATTCCACAATAACAACTATAGGAGAAGTATGAGACCCAAATGACTTAACTGTCATGTTATGCTGAACTGGTATTGTTGGAATGCCCTGTGTGTAGGAGGGCTTTACCTACATGAAGCATAGCAGCATGGAAGTATTGCCGATTTGTTTCAGAATTCTTGAGCCTCTTTTCAAACTTTTTGAAAAGTCTTTTACTCCACCAACCTCTAATGGAAATTGAATTAACTTAGTTTTCTGCTGAGTGGAGCTCTCTCTTACATGGGTTTAATCTCTTGGTTATCCTGTTATATAACTTGCTGGACATGGTTTAAAGCTCTGGGTATTTTTATTTTAGAAATCAATATATCTTCATGTGGTTTATTTGTCTTTTGATCATCCTTTTCTTTTGCTCTGAGAGTGTTTTTTTTTTTTTTTAAAGAAAGTCCTCTTAGTCTTTGCATAGCACTGTTTCTTCATTAAACCTACAAAGTACTTTTTATTTTTTTTTTTAGAAACACACTCATGTGATTCTGTGGAGACATCTGATCTTTTAACTTCAAGGGTTGTTTTCCCTTATAAACCAGGCCAATAGTATTGACCTACCTACTTTAATTAGTGTTTGTAAAGTGTTTTAATTATAATTTAGTATTTTATACCATCTAAACACAAGCAAAAGACTTGTTATATCTTTTCTTCACTTGTTTTAAGTTTCAGTGTGTGAAAATTTCCCCTCATACTGTTTTTGGGTAGAGTTTAACACTTAAAAAAACTTCCCCTTCATTTACTTTTTAACACTGAACTTCTTGAATAAATGTTTTGATTTTTTTATAATTGGTTCTTATCTGTTTCCTTGGTTTACCCCTGTTGTTTTCTGTGAGAAGTGTTTTTCCATCTCCCTCTTTTCCTTTGTTGTACTAGCTTATTTATATATATATATATTTTTTTTTTTCCCCATCTAACTTTAATTGTCTGTAACTTCTATTTTGGTTCTCCTTGTTCAACTCTTATCTCTAGTTTGTTTTTTTTTTCTTCTTCTTCATGAGTCTCAGTATGTTTTATTTGCTTCAAATTTCTACTTCCTAGGGGTTAGCAGGGCCCATGTTGATTGAAAATTCCATCTTCATTTTGTTTCAGTGACAATCATGATAAAACTATTTTGTTGTGAATGGAGGAAGATGTCTGTTAGGAACAAAGAATTCACTCACTCACTCAGTCATTCATTATACAGATGACCTATTTCACACAGGGGTAAAGGCTTGAAGAGACAGATAAAAAGAATGACAGTTCCATGGGGGCTGGAGTAGTGGTGCAAAGGGTAAGGCATTTGCCTTGCCCGTGTTAGCCTAGGACGGACTGCGGTTCCATCCCCTGGTATCCCATATGGTCCGCCAAGCCAGGAGCAATTTCTGAGCACATAGCCAGGAGTAACCCCTGATTATCGCCGGTGTGGCCCAAAACACCCCCCCCAAAGAATGACAGTTTCTAACCTAATCATAAATAAATGAGTCCACAGATTATTATGATATAATTACAATAGGGTCTTTAATAGAGATAGGCTGAACAAACAGATGAGAGGCCTAAAGCAATTGTATTTGGAAGAGATGGGAATGTATTTTAACATTCACCAAGAAATATTTGGTGAATTGACTAGAAGTACTTTGATTCACTGAAGGGCATTCCAGAGTGAGGGGAGATTTATAGAAACATGAAGGCTTAAGTTAATTGTTGTGTCAGGGAGAAGCAGTTGGGAGATATGAATTACATATTGGTGAGACATGAGATATGGAGAAATGGGGAAAAGATAGTTCAAGGAGAGTTTTAAATTCTGTGAAATGGAGTTAAGAATATATCCTATATATGTTGAGGAACCATGGACCATGGCATTTAAGTATCTGCATTATGAACAGATTAAGAGATGGATGTATATGGATGGGTTTCTTATACAGTATAAAGACAAAACTGGTGATTGGTTGTGGTAAGTAAAAGGAAGTAAGAACTTAGAACTAGTTTATATTTCTTCCTTAGATTTCATTTTTTTATGAGTTATTCTTTTCTTATTTCTTTTGATTTTATTTTTCTTTAAATTTTAAAATAAATTATTTAATTAAATCACCACAGATACACAGTAACAAAGTTGTTCGTGATTGAATTTCAGTCATATAATGCCCAACACCCATCCCTTTACCAGTGCACATTTTCCGTCAACAATGTCCCCTGTTTCCTTCCACCATCCCTTTTGCCCTCTCCCCCTCCTGCCTCTGTGCAGATAATTTTTTTCTTTTTTTCTCTTTTTTCCTTTTAGATAATGTGTTTTCAAATAATGTTACTGAATGGGCTTTATGTATGTATATATATATATGTATGTATATATATATCAATATCACTTCATCTTTTTTAGCACTCAGTTTTTGGTTAGCATGATAATTTCCAATCATATCATAGTGGTTCCTTCTATGCCCTAACTGCACCACTCTCCACTATTTGTGGCAAGCTTCCTACCATGAACTTGTCCACCTGGCCCTCATTTTTATTTTCTCTGCATATTAATGCCATAATCTCTTTTTTCACATATTCCATAAATAAATGAAATTCTTCTATGTCTATACCTCTCCCTCTGACTCATTTCTCTCAGCACAATGCTCTCCATATCCATCCTATATAAAAATATTTTATGACTTCATTTTTCCTAACAGCTGAGTAGAAGTCTACTGTGTAGATGTACCACAATTTTTCTCCACTTTCTGTTCTTGAGCACTTGGGTTGTTTTCAGATTGTCTTGTGAATAGTGTTGCTATGAACAGAGGAGTGCAGGTGCTTTTCCTACATTGTGTTTTGAGGCACGTATGGTATATCTTAGACTTTAACCCCTTATCTGATAAACTTCATATATATGAAGTTTAATATATAAACTATTTATATATAAATATTTATAATTTATAAATATATAAATATTTAATAAAATATATAGATATAATGATATTATATACACAATATAATATATACATATTATATTATATTATTTATAAATATATTTAATATAAATATATAAAATACATTTTTTATATATAACATATATATAAACTTTTTATAGCTCAACAACTTTTTTTTAAAATCTTTGCTTGATCAGTGGTGTTTTATTCTTGAAGATGCCTTTAGCTTTAATGTCTTGGATTGTTCTGCCTATATTTTTCTCTTTGTATATTATGGTTTCAGGTCTGATATTAAGATCTTTTGATTTGACTTTTGTGCACTGTGTTTAAGCGAGATCTGAGTTCATTTTTTTTGCATGTATCTGACCATTTTTCCCACGAGTCTTTCCTTGCTCCACTTTGTATTTCTTTCCCTTTTATCAAAAATTAATTGATCATATATCAGAAAGTCAGTCTCAGGATATTCGAGTCTATTCCATTGAATTATTATTATTCTTTTTAGCTCACATTTTAGTATCTTTTTTATAGTAGTATCTTTTTATAGTGGTATCTTTTCTTTATACTTTATTTAAAGAAAATGCATCATATAGTTGACCATAATACATTTGTTTTCACAACCCAGGTGCCCGACAACAAATTAAGTGGCTAAAGAAACTGTGGTACATATACAGAATGGAATACTCTGCAGCTATTAGGAAAAATAAAGTCATAAAAATTTCTTATACAGGGATGGATTTTCCTATACATGGAGAATATTATGCTGAGTGAAATAAGTCATAAAGAGAGAAAATAGTAGTCTCACTTATCTGTGGGATTTAATGGAAAAAAGGCCATAGGGTAATAATAGTCAGAGACAATAGAGATGAGGGCCAGAAGGACCAACCCATGATATGAAGCTTGCCACAAAGAGTGGTGAGTACAGTTAGAGAAATGGCTACACAAATAACTACCATGACAATGTTAGTGAGAGAGAGAAATAGAATGCCCATCTCGAAGACAGGCAGGGAGTGGGGAAGGAAGAAAGTGAAGGACCTTGATGAGAATTGAATTAAACCCAACTACAGACATGTTTGGAACCATAGTGCTTAAATAAAGAAATTATTTTAAAATACATTTGTTTCCAAATAAGTGAGAACAAAGTTATTAAAAAAGAATAGAAATAAAAAGAAAAAGGAAGAGAATAAAGAAAATTTAAAAGAAAAAAATAAAAAAGAAATACAATGACAAGCAAATTTGTGAAAATTATTGTATCTCCAATGAAATCATTTAGACAATGGCATAAAATTGATTACGCTCTTGTAGTTAGCTGGTCATTCTATTATTTCACTTGTTTTCAAACATTAAGTAACCCGAGCTACATATTGGCATCTAAATTAATGTGTTCCTATTGAAATGACAACATTAAACAAAAGAAGTTGAACAGAAATTCAAAGCATTATCATGGCTTTTTAGGTGTGTTCTCAGCTGCCAGGTCTCCCAGAAGAAGGATGTGGAGGGAGGTACTTGCACTCACTCCAAAAAAGCACTGGTGAGGGGCCAGAGCAATAGCGCAGTGGTAATAGCCTTGCACGTGGCTGACCCAGGACGAACCACGGTTCGATCCCCTGGTATCCCATATGGTCCCTAAGCCAAAAGCGATTTCTGAGTGCATAACCAGGAGTAACCCCTGAGCGTCACTGGATGTGGCCCCAAAACAAAAATAAAACAAACAAACAAAAAGCACTGGTGATATCAGCTCTAATACTGGGATGCCTAAAGTTTCATCAGATTGGTGTCTCTGCATTGAACCATAAAGGAGTGGTGAGGCAGGGATATAGTAAAGTGGCGATTGTGGGTGATAAATGAAGCAAGTGTGGTTTTGGCAGGACTGGGGATTGGCCTGCCCTCTTCTGAGATTGCCAACTTTCAGCTGTGTAGCTGGTGCACTCATAATTTTTAGTAACTTGGTTTACATTTCTTTCAAGAAAAGAGCAAGTTATGGACCTGGCCAGGTGAGAACATGGTAACTGTGTTTGTAGTGTCAGTGGTCTCTCTTAAATAATATAAAGTTTGAAGTTTCTAGTCTCCTCTGAGTAATTGTTCTAAATTGTAACATTAAAATTATGTTTTCTTATTGATTCTGAATTGAAATGTTTATCTATTCAGGACAACTAATGGTTCCAATTTCAAGCTTAAGAAGGAAATAAATGATGGGGGGGGGAAGCATAGTGAGGGTGGTGGTATAGGAGAAAAACTAGCGTACATTTTACCTATTCACACATTAGTTGCTCTATAGGTGCTTATTGAGAGGATAAAATGAATAATTAATCACATAGATGCATTATTTTTTATATCTAATTAAATTACTATGTAACGGGGGCTGGAGCAGTAGTGCAAGTGGTAAGGTGTCTGCCTTGCTGGCGCTAGTGTAGGATGGACCGCGGTTTGATCTCCTAGCATCCCATGTGATTCCCCAAGCCAGAGCGATTTCTGAGTGCATAGCTGAGCATCACTGGGTGTGGCTAAAAAACTCTCAAAACTAAACAAAACAAAAAATGGTTTTATTTGCTCATATTATAATAATGGGATAGAGGAAGAATGTTAAAGTCTGATATGCTTTGTAGAATCTTACAAGGTTAGGATTCTTCTCCAGGAAGATTCCATAAGAAATAATTGTTCTGAGTTGGCATGGACCTAACACTATTGCTTTATAAATGACAGACATTAAATCTGGAATATAGCAGCTCTTATTATAACTGTCCTTACCACCCCAATCCAGATACATTGATGTTTTTTAGATTCTATTGTTTCTTTTTTATGAGGGTCATGGAAATTTTATTAATTATTTGAATTTATCATTTTACCTATACTTTTTGGGTATCTTCATACATACTGCATTACCAGGGTCCTTATTCTCCATTTTCATCAGGTATGATACCTGGTTGCACAAAAATAGTCCCAATTCTACACCCTTTATTTATCAATGCACATTTACATTTGACTTTAGAATGCCTTCCATGAGAGTTGATTTCTTTGCCCTTTTGGAGGTATTGGAGCTCACCCAGAAGTGTTCAGAGCTTACTCCTGGCACTTTCTTTAGAGATCACACTTGTTATATTGGGAAGTCATATGAAATAGAACCTGGATTGGCCTCATGCAAGGCAAACACACTACCCACTTATTATCCCTTCAGTTCCTGATTTCTTTGCCTTTTGATTCTGAGAGTGGCCACCTGGATTTCCTTTGACCAATAGTCTGTTAAATTAGCTCACTCCAGTTTTGAGTTAAAAATGTTCAAAACATTTATACTTCTACCCTTCCCCTCTCCACCACCACACTTTTTCATTTTTAGAGAAAAAAACACATCAATTGAGTTTTTGGCATTAGTGAGAAAATGTCAACTCCTTAAACTATGACAAACTTTTTCCCATCCTCATCTTTAAAAAATTTTTTTTTCAATATATAAAATCTTTACTTAAGCACCATGTTTACAAGCATGATTGTAGTTGGATTTCAGTCATAAAAGAACACGCCCCTTCACCAGTGCAACATTCCCACCTCCAATGCCCCCCCCCTTACCATCCCTTGCCTGTATTTGAGACAGGTATTCTAATTGTCTCATTCATTAAGTTTGTCATGATAGCTATTAGTGTTGTTCTCTCTTCATTTGCTATTCCACAGTTTTATGACTACCTTATCCCCTAAAAGTATTTATTTTTATTAAGTTCAGTCTGCCTATATAACCATCTCTGTTTCACAGGAAAACTTACACAACAAATATTTATATGGAATAATTGCAGATGGTTGGAAAAATGCTAACATGTTTCTATATCAGTGGTTCTTCTCCTGTGAGTCATGGCCATGAGAACACTCGTGGATTTTCCTTCTGGAGAGTAAACAAATAGAGCAGAGCCTAGTTGTCCTATTATCCCAGTCATTATATAAGTCAACGACAGCTGTCCCAGTTTGTTTTAACGAGAGCCTCCTACTCAGCACATAGTTACTGAAACTGTAACAGTGAGGCCAGGGCAGATCAGCCAAGAGTGGTTTAGAACAATTAAATTTGAAATGCATGAACTAAATATATAAAATAAATATATTTATTCTTATATATTATTGTGTTTTTTTTTACTTGTTAATGAGGACCATTGTGTGGAAATTGGTCATAGATAATTTCAATATGAGGACTTGTTTGATCATGTGTTAAGTGGTCTTTAATCTTTAGAAACTCGTTTGAAAGTCATAAAGTTGAAAATTGAAGCAAAGGATTGTAGTGCATTTTAAGAGTTTATTTCATTTAAATTTTTTTTGGTGCTAGGACTCTTAATAAGCAACTAAAAAAAAGCCTTAAGTAAGATTAGCAATTTGCACCTTTTTAAAAATTAACAGCGCTCTGTTGTTTTGATATTGAGCTCCATTATCAATTTGCATCTTTAAAGAGGTGTAACCTTTCTCAGATATTTTGCTCCGTGTTCTTATATTTAACTAGCAAGACTTGAATTTTACATTGCTTATGTTGCATTTACGCTTGCACAATTGAAGCAAGGAAAGAAGAAAAAAAAATCTAACTCTCAAGAATTAGGATTGTAAGGTAGATTTCTGTAACCAAATCTATTCAGGGACAATGGGGGATCTTGTCAAGTATTTCCAGTGTGTTAATAAAAGAAAAAATGTCCTAGAGTTTCAGGAAACATATCAGCAAATGTACCTGCATGCTTGAGTGGTTTCATACAATGCATTCTTATTTATTAAACCAGCTCCAGTACATAGCACAGTCCTTAGCCCATCATGGTGTCCCAGACCCAGACATATGACAAGTATTATCTTGATCATTTTCTGTCACCCATTTTACCCTATCTGTTAAAAATCCCACTGTCCTTGGCCAGGGTTATTACTCAAATATAGTGTGCCTTGCATGAAGAAGGTCCGATGTTTATTTGCTGACAATCCATATCCCACTTCCCACACTTGTACTGCTGTGTATAGCCCCATGACAATTAAAACAGCAATAAAAACAAAATCCCACTTTCCCCTACCAGATTATCATTAAAGAAGAAATTAGTTTATGGTGGTGACTCACAGGCAGAAAAATTTATTCATTTAAGTCACATTTGGATTTCTTTTCTTCTCTAAAAGGAAATTCAGATGGATGATAGTGAAGGTTCCTATCAGGTACCAAGTATACTCTATTTTACATACCAATTACACTCTATGGTTGAAAAGGATCATGTTGGCCAGTAAATGGGAATTGATACTTTAAAATTAAATTTTTAGTAATAAATATTTTCATCAATTTATACCATACTATGAAATACTCCTGTCTCATAGACTTCATTTTGCAAGGTTTTGCCTCTTTTGCCCTGAACTTCTCTCTCTCTCTCTCTCTCTCTCTCTCTCTCTCTCTCTCTCTCTCTCTCTCTCTCTCTCTCTCTCTCACTTCCCAATTTATTTATAAGGATTCTCTAAAAATACTAGCTTGAGGTTTGTAGTTTGGAGGGTGTGACAACCTCTGCCTAGTTGTGAGGGAGAGTTGCTTCATTGTATTGTATTGGTTCAATGTTTCTCTGCTAATTTCTGTACATTCAGATGTATGTTCTTTGTATGTTTCTCATTTATCTATGCTTACTGTTCTTCATGAATATGGTTGAGTTTCTTTTTTTGAGAGGGGGAGTATTGGGCCACACACAAAGGTTTTCTGGAGTTACTCCTGGCTCTGCGCTCAGAAATCACTCTTGGCAGGCTCGAAGACCACATGAGATGCTGGGAATAGAACCTAGGTCAGTCCCAGGTCAGCCGTGGACAAGGCCCTACCCACTGTGCTATTGCTTTGGCCACATGGATAAGTTTCTTTAAAAAACTAGAATATGTTTAAGTGGTTACTTGCCACCTTTCCTAGGCATAAAACCAGACCTCTGTTCTCTCTTTCTGAAGCTATTCTCAGCTGATGCTGGTAGACATATTTCCCAGTTCAAGTTGCTTCATTGCCAATAAAGCTCTCTATTTCATTTGATCGGTCCTATGCTTCTTCTAAGAATCTAAGTTTGAACTTAGTGATTGCCAAGCAATAAACAAAATCAATGGCACTTTTTCAACAATTGACCAGTTAGTTATACTGGGAGCCTACAAATTTTCACAATCTCCTGAGTTGGAAATAGACATCACATTTTCTGAGTGACATTGATTCTCACTGAGATCCCAGAAGCAGCAGTAATTCTTGGCCACTTTTTTTTATAGATGCATGCTAAATCTAGAGCTTTTGTTTTAGTTTTAATTAAAGCCAATTTTACCTTAAATTAATTGATCTTTCTAATGAAATAAATGAAAAGATTATGCCAATTATTTATTATGGAGTAGGAAAGAAAAAGAAAACATTCAGGCAGATCACATATTTGTCTTCACTGGGTAATTTAAATCTAAGAAGAGTAGTGTTATAACCTCAGTTCAAGCAGATTGCTGTGAGATACACTGCGTGTTCTGTCTATCATAACAATATTATATATTTATTTAAATGGAATTTTCTTTGAGGAACCTGATTCTGTAAAGTTTGAGTCTTTAATTTCTAATTTATCGTGAAAATATCCACAAATAATCTTTCCAATTTTTGCCCACATGTTTTTGAAATCCAGATTTTATAAGAGTGATTTTGCATTGTCTTAAGTTTGAGATGTTTATAAGAAAATTAAATGAAAACTTTAAATTTGAAAACAATGATTTAAATGAAAAAAAAATATATAGCACCCAGAATTTGAAGACATTAGGGCCACATTAGTTAACTTTACAAAGTTTAATTTTGTCAAAAACTCATTTATTCTTTGGAACGTTACAGAGAGAGAGAAAGAGAGAGAGGGATATGGAGTGAAAGACAAACTTTTCTTATATAAGAGGAGCCACTCGGAAGAGTGAATATATATGTAAAATGCCAATATTTGTAGATGAAGTGAGCTGCACTTTAAAACATATGAGGAAATAAGATGTGTCAACAAATAAGGTGTTAAGAAGCAAGATATTAAGACGGATTTACAAAAATAGTAGCTTGAGGATCCATTAATATAACAGTCTCTAACTCAGCAGTGTTAGACATTCAAAAGAAAAACTTTATTTATAAGACATTTGTTTATTTTATTCATTATAGGACATTTATTTATTTACAAGACATTCAAAATAATAGATTTATTTGGTGAACTTTCTAAAGCCAAATTTAAATTTAGGAGTCCATTAAGGCTCATCAAATGATATTAGAGGTCTTAAAACTTGATATTATATATTTTTTCATTTAGATCCCTTGATATGTATATAGTCTTTGAAGACATGTAACCTCAAACCTATGAAAAACTTATTTTGGGGGTAAGTTTGGAGCATGATAGAACTGTTCATGTTAAGGATCTATTTTTTTCTACACTAAAACGTAAAAATAATTATCAATACTTAAAATAAAAATGAACAATAAAGCAGTAACTATGAGCAGGATCAATTGTGAGGGACTACTAATATCTTAGGGCTGGGAAAAACAATGATAGAGGTCCAATCCAACATTCATAGTCTAAAAACAGTGAAAGACACAGAGAACATCTACCCTAATTTCTCTACTCTTTACATATGATAGTTCTTCTATTTAAGGACTTTTTTTTTTAATTCTATTTTCTTGCATCTACATTGAGGTATGTGAAACACTAATTTAATCTTTATATTACTTGGTATATAAAAATGTGTTAAGGGTTAGAGTCATGTTAGATTTTATCAGTCAGAACAACTTAGGAAGCAAGAGCTATAAATTATGGAAAAAATGCCATAAAAGGACACTGGTTTCATGGCATGGACTATGGAACATCAACTGACAAGACTTTCCATTCTCTTCTGAGGTGACATTCTAAATCAACTCTGTAAAGAGATTTTTTTTTTTCAGATTGTGGTGCTAGTGAGAAACTGGACTTGTATTCTATGTGGCCCAGAAAGAGTAAGAATAAATGCCTTCTGCAACTGTCTGAGCATTTATTAGATTTTATTTTAATGAGAAACAGAACCAGTAGGAGGAACCAGGAGCTTCTAGAGTATATTACTGAATATGAAATGAAGTGTTTGAAGGAAGGAATAAGATGGTAGTATTGCAAACAAAACTAAACAAAGAAAAACAAAGGGATGTAAGATAAACCTATAATTCTGATTATGGATGTTATTTCAGTTGAAATCCTTTAATTTATCATTGCTGAACTATTTTATGACTTTTAGAACATTTCAGGGATATGGTGATTGACTTAACACCCTGGTTCTCATTTGTCATAAATTTTCAGCCTACTTTAAGGTATTTTTAGGAGGCTGGTAAGATAGTTAAGGATTAAGATACTTATATTGCATGTAGTTGAACCCAGTTTGATGCTCAACTCAACACCCAGCTACTGTCAGAGTGATCCTTAAACATAGGGCCAGTAAATCCTCAGCACCACTAGGTGCTGTTCAAAAACAAAACACAAAAGGTTTTTTTGATAATCTTGGCAGCGGTTGAATCACCAGTTCTTCATATTAAAATATGGGGGGAAAGAGGCGAAGCGATAGCACATCAGTAGGATGTTTGCCTTTCATGCAGCTGACCGGAGACGGACCTCAGTTTGATCCCCGGCGTCCCATATGGTCCCCTGAGCCAGGAGCAATTTTGAGAGCATAGCCAGGAGCATCATAGGGTGTGGCCCAAAAACCAAAATAAATAAATAAATTTTAAAAAATGGGAAAAGGACCACAGAATGAAACGAAATCGGTCAAATTAAGTAATGTCCTTTGCCAAGGGAGTTGCTAGCTTAATAGATTTTCGATTCCTTTTCAGTTTCTCTGTCACCTGCTTGGGATAGGGTCATGCTTTACAAGTAGTTAGGAATATATTACTGTACTTCCTAGATTCAAACTTTGAGATGTTTCATGTTACTTTGTAAAAAGTTTGAAAATCTTGGTTCCGGAGCTATAGCATAGTGGTAGGGTTCTTGTCTTGTACATGGCCAACCCTGACGGACCTCGGTTGGATTCTCTTGAGCCTGCCAGGAGCGACTTCTGAGCTCAGGGTCAGGATTTACCCCTGAGCGCCATCAGGTGTGACCCAATAAACCAGAAAAAATAAGTTTGAAAATCTTTTATTGCCCTGAAGACAAGGTAAAAGCACCCAGGTAATTTATCTGGTACAGACAACTCATGTAGACAGTTTAGATATAGGAGACTCTGAATATGGGTGATGACTGATGAAGTTTGAATTAATGGTAAAATTTCAGGGATTGTGTTGTTGATAGTTAAATTGAATTCAGTTTGTAATGAGAAGTGGCTTGACTCAGTAACTTCAAGGAATCACTATGCCAAAAAGGTTCTGAAAGCTATAGGAAAGGGCTATTAATCATAACTACTAGTAGCATTAAGATGATTTGGAAATAAAAATTAAAAGAAACATTTTAAATGTGTAATCAGAAGGATAAATTTTGGTCATTTATATATAAACATATATAATATACAATACACAACAATACATATACATATATATATATATAATTTTATATCCAAAAGCAAGTGAGTCAGACCCACAAAAGTTTGCAACCCATATTTGGACACTTGAAAAAAATAAGTTAAAAGGGAAATAAATAGTAGTTAATAGTAACAAATAGTAGTACTACTGATTTTCTGTCTTCCCTGGGCTAATAATGACCTAATATAGAAGTATTGTATATTTGAAGATATAAGATGATAGCCAGTTTAACTGAATTTTCTCTGACCTTATTCTTTAAAGTTAGCTAGCTAATCATAATCATGTAGCAATTTCCACAGATTAATAAGAATAACTAACAGATATAATGATGTCCTTACCTGAGAAAAGAGACTGGAGATTTATATTGCCCCCTAGGAAAATTCTCACATTTTTTGTGTCCTAGGCAGGAAATATCAAAGATAAAATGAGATGACCAGCCCCAGGAGGTCAATTTAATCAATGCTAGTGGCTAACTAGGGGCTGAGTTTGCTGTTTAACATAGGCAGAAGAGGAAGGGGAGGAAAAGGACCAAGTGTTTCCTGAAATTTAGAGAATCGCCATACTGTGATTTTAGAGAAAGGAGTGGTGGATGAGAGACTGAGTGTCCCAGAATTACATTTGTCTACAGAGACAGAATATGTAAGTTTTACTAGCAGCATCAGCCATAGGCAAACTTTGGTTCAGAGAGAGGTTCTAGTGAAGTCTCTGTAGTTCTGACTGAGATGCATTCTGAACTTCCGTTTTCCAGATTCAGTGGCTTCAGACTCCCTCCTTTTTCTTAACAAAAACAAAGTTAAATAACTAAGCAAAATAAAGTGATAGCAGTCTTTTGAAAGAAAGGCACAATTTTGCTCAATGTTTTAATTCATGTACCCTGCAATTTATCCAGCCAGAGAAATTTCAGTTCCCTTTCACCCTCCTTGGAGAGTTCTGTTTGTTTTTATCTTTTATTTTATAGGGTGGTGCCTCCTGGATGAGACATACATTGCTCAGGAAATAAATTTTCCAATATTGACTCTTCCAGCAAACTTGAAATGTAGTCAAGTATCTTTCCCTATCTCTACTTTTTTTTTACTCCTTATAATTTTTGAGAAACTTTCCTGTAAGCAGACTTCTCAGACAGTGACAAACTGAATCCTCATTAAAACAAAGAAAGGTTAAGAGGAAAAAATAACCTATTTAAAACGAGGTAACCCACCAGTCTTTCAGCCATAAATTGACAATAGGATTTATATAAATCCATAATTGTATCTCTTTTACCTGCAGTTAGGCTAGTTAATGATGAAAAAAGTATATAGCTGATTGTGTGGTTTTAATGAGGATTCTTTTTACAGAGTTAAAAAAATCCACCAAATTAAATCTTGCCAATTTACTCCATTGCAAATTGAGCACCACCCTGTGAGCAAGAAAGGGGAAAAAAAAGGGGGGAGGAAGAAAAGAAGAAAAAAACCATCAAGTAGCTTAAATCAGTTACAGCTAAATGTGTAAGTCAGCATGTGCTTTAGCCTTTAGTCATGAAGAATATATTAGATTTTAAAAATAAATGGCTTTCTGCTGAGTCTTCATTGCAATGGCTTTCTGACTTTTAATTAAATTTTCAGTACTTGTGGATGCTTCCTCATGTACTCTGGCCACAGAGCTCGAATTGCCTCCATCATTAAGTGGAGTGGAAAACCAAATTGGAGATTATTAAGCTTGTTCATTTCTTTGTTATCAGTAGCTGCTTTTTACTTGTTAAATAAGGATAGAGCTTTCTACCAGGATATTTTCCAAGAATGAAATAAGCTCTCGTAAACAGAGCATGATTAGCCCTAATGTAGGAGCTTGTTAAATGTTCCTCATTATACATTTCTGGTCTGTTTCATCAGTGTTAAATGAACTTAATGTAAATTAATAAAACAGGTTTGCATTATTTGTAACAGGATTGAGAGTAAAGAAGAAAACTGTAAGCAACACTAAACTCAGCAACTAATGTTGGAGTTTTTGCGCATTTCATCTGCTGCCCTTTCTTTTCTGTGGAATTGAATAGTTGTTCTGAAGGTTTAATATTTCATTTTTTGGAGTGGAACATTGCAGTTTAGGTATGCATTAGTGATTTTAATTGCTAATTTGGTGCTTTTCTACAAATTTTGTTTTTGCTCCTTTTGAACTACCCAGAAATAGATTTTTAAGAATCATATATTATGGTTAGGACTTGTCTTAAACAAAAGAGTTAGAACTTTTATACTAGGAGGGTCAAGAACAACATAATTTTGTCTATAGAATTTAATGGTTGATTTTAAATTCATATTTATTTTGATTTATAAAAAATTTGTTCATTGCAGCTGCTTCAAGGCAAATGTGTTATATAAAATTCACATTGTTTTAAACAGTGATTTTCTTAAAATACAAGTTTTCTTCTCTTAATTAAGGAGAAGCTAAACTGAAAAGACACTTAAACTTGTTCAGAAGCTTAAAAAACCCAAGGACAAGGGCCAGAGATTTAGTACAGAAGGCAGGGTTCTTGCCATGCATGCTTCTGAACCTGGTTCTATCTTTGACACTGCCTGAGAGTTATCTCTAAGCATAGAACCAGGAGTAAGATCTGAATACAACCAAATGGATCCCTAATACCCCAAAGCAAAAACCAAACCACAACACAAAAAACTTTAAGTCCCATTACTATCTAAATGATAAGATCATTTATTTCTGAGATGTAGGATGAGATGCCCGTGAATACATAACAATAGTCAGAGATACTAACATTTTAAATTCAGGCCCTTCATTAACAAAAGCAATGTGCATTTATATTGTAAACTTCTTTGAATTATATTGTCAGGAGTATGAGGCTACAGTAACTACTCTATGGTTCCTAGGTAAGTGGTTGCTAATGGGTATATGGAATATCAGTCTGTGATTTACATCATTTTACTTCCCTAGATGTTGTAATGCTTATGAAGGTTGAACTGTGGTTTACATTTAATGAAACCATGATTGCAAGTTAGCAACCTACATATAAAAAACAGCATATAATCATTGTAGTTTTATTTTAAGGAGAAATTTTCTGGAAATTTTTACTGAAAGATTTGTAGTGTTTCTAATAGTGGGTATTAACCATTTGGTGAACATGAACATTTGCTTTGAAGTCCAGCAAAGTGAAAACACAGAATTAGTTATACATATTTCTTTTCTTTTTTTTTTTTTTTTTTTTGGTTTTTGGGCCACACCCGTTTGACGCTCAGGGGTTACTCCTGGCTATGTGCTCAGAAATTGCCCCTGGCTTGGGTGGACCAGTTATACATATTTCACAACTTCCATTGTTGGCAAATACAGCTAATCTTAGCACTATTTCTTTTCAACCTGGATTGGCATTGAAATGCTTTTCAACACAGTTATTCAGGCAGCCTTTACCAAGAGATTACAGTTGTTACTTGTGATGAGGACTTTTTGCCATCCTTAGACTATTAATTACATTTTTTGACTGCTTGGTTGTACTTATAAAGCATTTTTAAATTTTTTTGTGACTGAATTATTTGAGAACATTACCTGACTCAGTTGTATATGATGGACACATAATTCATGTCATGATTAATTTTAATTTTCAATTTCTTAAGTATTTTTGAGTAACTACCTTGATTACAAAATTAACCTTTTCAGAATAAATTATATAGGTTAAATGCATACTAGAAGCAAAGTATATAAATTAGAATAAAATTATAATGACCTCAGAACATATATCATACATTTTTTCTTTCCCTACCTCTTTGCCTGTTCCTTCTCTTCCTCCTTTCTATCTTACCAATATATACTTGCTTCTTTAGGATTTGGTCAAATATCCTAGAAATAATTTGCTATCCAAAGCATGACTTAAAGGCAAACAAACTATAGAACATTTGAAATGATCACTTTATGTTTTTGTTTGGTTTTAGACCACAGTCGGTGGTGTTCAGGGTTACTCTCATTCTGCACTCAAGAATCACTCTGGTGGGCTTGGGGGACCATTTGGGAAGCCCTCCCTACTGTGCTATTGCTCTGGCCCCCAGTATATGCATTAACATTTTTCTTATCTACAACTCCACAGAATTTGTAAAGGAAATGAGACCAAAGGAGATAGTTTGCTGGACTGGAGCATATGCCTTGACATGTATGAAGATCTCGTTTTGACACCTAGTGCTGTAATTCTAACACTTCTACAAGTACCTATGACATTGAGAGAGAGAGAGAGAGAGAGAGAGAGAGAGAGAGAGAGAGAGAGAGAGAGAGAGAGAGAGAGAGAGAATGCTCTACAGAGGTTAAGGCACTTGCCTTGGATGGAGCCAACCCTGATTCAATTCCTGTCATCACAAATGGAACCTTGACTCCAGTACTACCAGAAGTAATCCCTGAGCACCAAGTCAGGAGTCAGCCCTGAGAACTTTTGAGTGTAGTTGATAAAACTAAATAAAAGAAAAGGAAAGCTCAAAAACCAAAAAAAAAAAAAAAAAAAAAAAAAAAAAAGGAAGGAAGTGAAGCAGTCAGGTAGATAGGTAAGGGCCCCCCATGACAATGAATTCTTGGGATGTAACAAAAGTTCCTGGAACATAGTAAAACACAAGAGATGGAATTTGAAAAAGTTACTCTTGTCACAAGCTCTAAGGCTATGAGGGCACACCTTGTAGACATTGCAACTAACACCTGCACTCCAGCAGGATCAAAAGCAAAGGAAAGAAGGTTAAAGATCACTGGTCCAACACTGTTCCTTGTCAAACCTTGTAGCAATGGACTCTTACCTAAGTAGAAAGCCCTGCTTTGAGCAAGTTTGGAGAAACCCTATATAAACTGACATAGATCAAAGGAGATAATGACATGCGTTTTTTGGGCCCATACACATGGTACCAGTATGAACATGCTGCCCACTTCTCCCCTCTTGAAATATGATCTCTCCTATTTTCATACTGGATTGTGTACCAGGACTTTCTCAACCATTGTAGAAGCCTGTGTTCTCAAAGGTGCATAACTTTCTCTCCCTTTCTTATCCTCTTCCTCTCCTTCCTCAGTACCTTCGAATGAAATCTGTTTTTAACTTTACTACTCTTCTCACCCTGAAATGATCTTCTCTGTGAGGGAAGGCAACGAACTTGAAATGCCTAGGCAAGGACTAGGACTGACTTTCCCTCCTTTCCTGAAAAGAGCAATTCCTCAGTGCAGCTTGAGTTCACAGTCCCTGAGAAATTGGGTGGTGGGATCAACTGGGAAGACCAAATAGACATCTTGACAGCCACCTAATGAGGCTGGCAGGACTTGAGGTCTGTGCTGTACATCACAGACTTTATTCATTCTAGATTTCCCAACTGTTCCCAGGTGATGGAGTTAGAAAGAGAAAGCAATAGATTTTCTTCTCAGTACTGTCATTTCTCTCCTCCCCCCTCAGGAACCTCTGCCAGCATAGTAAGAAGGAAGGAAAAAATATACGATTGACACTTATTAAGTATCTACTATATATAAGTTCTTGTATAGGTTTTTAAGGTGAAATCAGTGAGTCTGGTTAGTAAATTTAAAAAATTATATTTATTATTATTATTATTATTATTATTATTATTTTCTTTTCCTTTAAACAGAACCACACAATTTGAACCAGCTTATTTCAACCCACTAATAAAGGGAGGAAATAATGGAGGGTAATAAGACCAAACAGTCATAGTAGAAATAAAAAACGAAACAAATTTAAGCGCCAAATTCAAAGCCAATGACAACAGAATCGATACTCAATTTACAACATACTAGACACAGAGCAGACCACCTATACTAACATCCTGGGGGCTAAAAGAGGGGGATATGAGATGTATCCTGGGATCAGGGGTGGAGGGAGGACAATATTGGTGGTGGGAATGCCCCTGATTCAATATCACTATGTACCTAAAATATTACTGTGAAAGATTTGTAATCCACTTTGATCAAAAGAAAGAAAGAAAGAAAGAAAGAAAGAAAGAAAGAAAGAAAGAAAGAAAGAAAGAAAGAAAGAAAGAAAGAAAGAAAGAAAGAAAGAAAGAAAGAAAGAAAGAAGAAAGAAAGAAAGAAAGAAAGAAAGAAAGAAAGAAAGAGAGAGAGAAAGAAAGAAAAAAAGAGAGAAAGAGAGAGCAAGAAAGAAAGAAAGAAAGAAAGAAAGAAAGAAAGAAAAAAAGAAAGAAAGAAAGAAAGAAAGAAGAAAGAAAGAGAAAGATAGAAAGAAAAAGAAAAAAATTATCATACTTCTTTTGGTCCTTTTTTCTTTCTAATAATAGCAGTGTTGATTTAGTTGAAGGTGACCAGCACAAGTATTATCAATCATCTACTTCATTTACACTAGAATTTTCAGTTTTCTACTATAACTTTTTTCATTGGTTTATGTATTTATTTGGATTTTTTGGTCACACCTGGCAGTACTCTGGGCTTACTCCTGACTCCATACACACATACTTTGGAATGAATGTCCTTCCAACTTGGGGGTAGATACCTAGGAGAGCAATTGCTGGGTCAAATGGCAGCTCAATTTTCAGTTCTTTGAGCACTCTCCAGACTGTTCTCCATAGGTGTAGGACTAGAGGGCATTCCCACCAGCAGTGGATGAGAGTGCCTTTCATACCGCATCCCCGCCAACACAGATTGTTCCCATTATTTTTGATGTGAGCCATCCTCACTGGTGTAAGGTGGTACCTCATTGTTGTCTTGATTTGGATCTCCCTAATGATGAGTGAATGTGAGCATGTTTTCATGTGTTTGTTGGCCATCCTTCTGTCTTCTTCAGAGAAGTGTCTATTCATTTCATCTCCCCATTTTTATGGCTTTATTTGGTTTTGAGGGGCTCAGCTTTCTGAGTAGTTTGTATGTTCTAGATATCAGCCCTTTATCTGATATGTTGAGTGAAAAGATTTTTTCCCATTCTGTTAACTGTCGTTTTGTGTTAAGTAAGGTTTCTTTCGCCAAACAGAAGCTTTTTAGTTTGATGTAGTCCCATTTGTTTATGTTTGTTCTTGCCATTGGTGCTCCATCCTCGAAGATCTTTTTGATATATAGGTCTTCGAGTGTTCTGCCTATTTTATTCTTGATAAACTTTATAGACTCGGGTCTGATTTCAAGGTCTTTGATCCATTTTGAGTTGATTTTTGTATAAGGAGTGAGGTATGGGTCAATTTTCACTTTTGTACATGTGGTTTTCCAGTTGTACCAACACCATTTGTTGACTAGACTTTCTTTGTTCCATTTCAAGTTCTTGCCTCTTTTATCAAATATTAGTTGGCTGTATATCTGGGGGTTTATGTATGGGAATTCTGTTCTGACCCACTGGTCTGAGGTCCTGTCTCTGTTCCAGTACCATGCTGTTTTGATCACTATGGCTTTATATTATAGTTTCAAGTTAGGTAAGGAGATGCCACCCAGCTTCTTGTTTTTCAGTATGTGTTTGGCAATCCTGGGTCTTTTGTGGTTCCATATGAATTTTGTGATTGATTGTTCTAATTCTTTAAAGAATGATGTCTGAATTTGGATTGGATTGCATTAAATCTATACAGTAGTTTGGGTAGGATAGTCATTTTGACTATGTTAATTCTACTTATCTATGAGCATGGGATGTTCTTCCATTTCTTAAGATCCTCTTCAATTTCTTTCTGGAGTGTTTTAAAGTTTCCCTGGTATAGGTCTTTCACTTCCCTTGTAAGGTTGATTCCTAGGTACCTGATATTTTTTTATACTATTTTAAATGGAATTGTATTTTTGATCTCTCTCTCCTCGACTTTGTTGTTTGTATATAGAAACACTGCTGTCTTTTGTGTATTGACTTTGTATCCAGCCACTTTACTGTATTGGTTAATTGTTTCTAGGAGTTTTACTGTGGACTCTTTAGGGTTTTCAATGTATATCATCATATCGTCTGCAAATAGAGATAGTTTGAGTTCCTCTTTCCCAATTTGGATTCCTTTGATTCCCTTCTTTTGTCGGATTGCTTTTTCTAGGTTTTCTAAGGTTATATTGAATAGGAGTGGAGAGAGTGGACAGCCTTGCCTAGTTCCTGATCTTAGTGGGAATGCTTCTAGTTTCTCGCCATTAAGTATAATGTTGGCTGTAGGCTTTTCATAGATAGCTGTAACTATCTTGAGGAAGGTTCCTTCTAACCCTATTTTGCTGAGTGTCTTTAACATGAAAGGGTGTTGGATTTTGTCAAAAGCCTTCTCTGCATCGATTGATATGATCATGTGGTTTTTGTCTTTCTTGTTGTTGATGAGATGTATAATGTTGATTGATTTGCGCATGTTGAACCAACCTTGCATTCCTGGTATAAAACCCACTTGGTCATGATGTATGATCTTTTTGATGAAGTGCTGGATTTGGTTTGCTAAGATTTTGTTGAGTATCTTTGCATCTATGTTCATTAGTGAGATTGGTCTATAGTTTTCTTTCTTGGTGGTGTCTTTGCCATCTTTGGGGATGAGTATGATATTAGCCTCATAAAAGGAGTTGGGAAGGATTTCTGTTTTTTTGATGGTATGAAAGAGCCTATGGAAAAGTGGTAGTAAGTCTTCTCAGAATGTTTGATAGAATTCACCTGTAAATCCATCTGACCCTGGACTTTTGTTCTTAGGGAGTTTCTTAATTACATCTTCAATTTCCTCTGAGGTGATTGGTCTGTTTAGGCTTTTTAGTTCTTCCTTTTCCAATCTCAGAAGATGGTATTTTCCAAGAATCTGTTGATTTCTACTGGGTTTTCTAGCCTAGCTGAGTATAGTTGTTCATAATATGATCTCATGATATGTTGTATTTTGGGGGTTCTGTTGTAATCTCTCCCCTTTCATTTATGATCCTACTGATTTGGGTGTTCTACCTCTTTTTTTTTTTTTTGGTGAGTTTTGCCAGAGGTTTGTCTATCTTGTTTATTTTTTCAAAAAACCAACTCCTGGTCTCATTGATTTTTTTGTATTGTTTTCTTAGTTTCTATGTTGTTTATTTCTGCTCTGGTTTTTATTATTTCTTGCCTTCTGGTTGTGGTTGGATTTCTCTGCTGCTGTTGTTCCAAATCCTTGAGGTGATCCTTTAAACTTGATTTTGTCATTTTCCTGTTTCTTGATATAGTCATGTATTGCCATGAGTTTCCCCCTAATTACTGCTTTTGCGGTTTCCCACAAATTTTGACAAGTTGTCCCTTCATTATCATTTGTCTCAAGGAATCTTTTTATTTCTTTCTTGAGTTGCTATTTGATCCAGCTGTTGTTGAGCAGCATGTTGTTTAATCTCCAGGTATTAGTTTTTCTCCATTGCTTCTTCTTGAAGTCAATTTTGACCTCTGTTGCATAGTGATCTGAGAGGGTGCTTCTAATGATCCTTACATTTGTGGTCTTATATAGGTTGGCTTTGTATCCTAAGACATGGTCTATTCTGGAGAAGGTTCCATGTGGGCTTGAGAAGAATGTATATTCTGCTTTCTGGGGATGGAGGGCCCTATATAAGTCTATTATCCCTAGATCTTCTAATTTTTCATTTAGAGCTCTTATTTCTTTGCTATTTTTCTGTTTGGTGGATCTGTCCAGTGGTGATAGTGGAGTATTGAGGTCCTCTACTATTATCATGTTTCCCTTCATGTGTTTTTCCAGGTTTGCAAGCAGTAGCCTCACATATTTTGCTGGCTCTACATTAGGTGCATAATATTGACCATGGTTAGTACTTCTTGATCTAATGTTCCCCTGATCAGTAAGTAGTGACACTCTTTGTCTCTGATCACTTTTTTGAGGTTGAATGCAATTTGGTTTGATATAAGAATGGCTGTCCCTGCTCTTTTTTGTTTTCCATTGTCCTGAATAATTACTTTCCATCCTTTTATACTAAGCCTGTGTTTATCCTGTAGTTGTAGGTGTGTTACTTGCAGACAGCAGAAGTCCGGTTTATTTTTCCTAATCCAGTTCTCTACTATGTGTCTTTTATTTGGAGAGTTTAGTCCGTTAACATTTAGGGAGATTATTGACAGAGATGACTGTTGTGCAGTTGTGTTGTGTAGGGTGTTTATTGTTACAATTGGGGGTTTGGATTGTGTAATTTGTCTCTGAGTAGGTTGCCTAGAATTGGCTTTATTTGCACAAATAGTTCAAGTTCGTTCTTGTTTGAGAATGTTTTTAGTCTGTCCTCCCATATGAATGATAGTTTTTCTGGATATTAGACCCTAGGTTGGAAATTTCTTTCATTCAGTCGTTTAAATATGTCATTCCACTGTCTTCTTGTTTGAATTATTTCAAATGGGAGGTCTGGTTTGATTCTTATGTCCCTTATTTGTACTTGAGGGTTTTTCCCTCCCTTATTGCTTTAAGGAGTTCATCTTCCTCTTTGGTTTTTTGCCATTTGGATTACTATATGTCTTGGTGTTGGTTTATTAGGGTCTATTTTATTAGGGACTCTCTTCCCTTCCTGGATTTGCACTGAAGTTTCTTTCCAGAGGGTGGGAAAGTTCTCTACTATTAAATCCCTGACTACTTGTTCTTCCCCTTTCCCTATTTCCTCCCCTTCTGGTATACCCACAATTCTTAGATTGTTTCTTTTGTCCTTGTTCATTAGATACTGGTCTTTTCCTTCCAGTGCTTTGCCTTTTATTTCTTTGTTGGTTTCTTGGTCATTTTTTATTTGCAGTTTTCCTTCGAGTTCTTCAATGTGCTTCTCCAACTCTGTGTTTCTGCTCGTAAGGTTTGTTACTTTGTCTTTTAATTCCTTCAATTCTTTTTGTATGGAATCTCTCATGTTCTTTAACATTTCTTCTTTAATTTGGCTGATTTGTTCATTCATAGGTTTCTTATACTCAGTAGCTAGCGTTTCTTTCATTTCTTTTTATCAATTCTTGCATTTCCTTCTTCATGACTGCTTTTAGGTCTCCTTCCCATGGATCTGTGCGTTTTGGTGGACTTGGAAATTTGCTAGGGTTTATCTCCGTATCTCCAGACATTAGGGTTCTCCTTGATTTACCCATATTTTTTGCATTTATTGGTGTGGTTTGGAGCCTTCTAAATTCAGCCTGCTTTGGTCCCCTGTGGCGTGGGGATGGGTTCCCTCCCTGAGCATGGTTCTAGGGGGGGTTGATGGGTGGGCTCGCTGAGGTTTGGCTCCTCCTGTGCTCTTTATGTGGCCTGATTCGTTGCTTTTCTTTTTTGTTGTCAGCTAGTGCAGGTCCTCTGCTGGGCACAATGATGGAGGGCGCTGTTGAGCCTAGCCCCTTTGCCCCCCCCCCCCCCCATCTGGATGTCAACCCTCCTTCAGTGGGTCTGGTCAATTTCCTTCTCATTATACCTGCCAGCCTGTGCAGTTCTGCTCCTGGCCACAATGGTTGAGAGTGCTATTGAGCCTAGCTTTCTATCCTCCCTCCCCTTTCTGGAAGTCAATGGAGCTCCGCCCCCTCCTAGCCTCAGCAAAAGAAATTCCCGTAGTCAAACCCACCCAGTAACTGCCCTCAGCCCTTGGGGAGTCTCAGGTCCACTCCGGGGCTCAGGGGAGTAGGCTGCTCTAGGTTAGCCAATGGTCCAGGTGGCAAGCCCAAGCTCCCCCAGTCCTAGCCCACCCCCAAGCTCCCCCAGTCCTAGCCCATCCCAGCAGTGCAGAGTGGGTCAGGTTCAGGGTTCTCCTCACCCAGTCTGCACTCAGCTCAGGCTCAGGGGTGTGGGGTGCAGTGGCGAGAAGCCTGTCTCAGGCTCCCACGTGGAGAGTGTGGAGGTGCCGGGGAAAGCACTCACATGTGTTCATTGACTTTTTTAGAGAACCCTCTTACTCAGTGATTAGGGGGACAATCCCAGCAGTACTTGTCCAAATGGGCCAAATTATTAAGTGCTCTGGTTGGCAATGTGATGCCATTTGGCCTTAGAAGTGCTTTGTAGGTAGAAGAATTTACTTGTGCTACCAGAGTGGGTAGATTGTGTCCATGCCATGCTGGAAATCTAATTTAGGCCTTGAACATATAAGGCATTCAGTCCTAATTCCCAACATATGTTCCTAGACTCTGCTAATTGACTATCAAGCAAAAAGTACATAGAAACTTGGAGAGCTTGAGGGTGGAGAATTACTTGAAACAAATTGAGGAATTGTGCCTCCGTAATCTGCTTTATTTTAGGGTGAAAATAGAAAAACTATGGAAGAAATCGTTCTTATTCATGGTTCTTTTTGATTGTTTGTGGTTCACACTCCGAAGCGCTCACACTCAGGAGTTACTCCTGACTGTACACTCAGAAATTACTCCTGGCAGGCTCGGGGGACCAGATGGGATGCTGTGAATCGAACCCAGATCCGTCCTGGGTTGGCTGCATGCAAGGCAAATGCCCTAATGCTGTGCTATCTCTCTGGCCCAGGCTGCACCTGGTGATGCTAAGGGGTCACTTCTGCCTATGCGCTCAGAAATTGCTCCTGGCTTGCAGGACCATATAGATCTCTGGAGATTGAGCCACAGTCAGTCCCAGGTTAGCCACATGTAAGGCAAATGCCCTACCACTTATGCCACCACTCCAGCCCCTTATGCATCTACTTTAAAGAAAATATTAGGAGATGGTATACTTACTGTTTAGAATGCTGTGTGATCTCATGTGTTAGGAAGAATTCTTGTCATACTGAGCAGAAGAAACATTTGCCAAAAATGCTGCTATGATGTGTTTCCTTTGAAGTGTTCTTAAAAGTTTGAGGGAATTTCATCTATATTTCCCAATTTATAGTTGAGATCCTGAACCTAATTTAAAAAGAGACATGTGTTAGAATTTTCCGTGTTCTCTGTCTGTCTCTCTTTTGCATATGTGTGCCAAACTGGCAATGTTCAGAGCTTACTCCTGGTTCTGCTCTGAGGGATCACTGGGAGACCATATGGGCTGGCATATCTCAAACCCTGCATGCAAGGCAAGCACCCTAATCATTGTACTGTTCCTTCAGCCTCACAATTTTTCAGTTTAACTTTTATGTTATTCTGATGAGCCATAGCCCCAGACAGAAATATTCACCTTCTCTCAGCCTTATTTCTTTATACCCTTCAGAACAGCCCAGGAACGAATCTAAAAACTATCTAAAACTCTCTAAAGCAGTAAAACAACATTTTCGTCAGAGCTACCACCAATCCATGACAGGTCCTCTACAGATTTCATTTCTGTTCACTCTTAGATCACCCTGCAAGACAGAAACTATCTATCCAATTAGTTGGAGGAAACCAAGCCTTACAAAAGTTGCCATCTGTAAGATTATAGAACTTGTGAAAAGGTGTTGTTGCTACAAACAAACAAATCTTGTAACATTTAAAGTCAACTTATTCAACTGGAAAACATTCTGTTCCATAAGTTACTTGCTGCTTTTTAAAAAAGTTTTGTGTCACTTAATTTTTGCCAGAACAAAAGGATAGTCATTGTCTTTACGATACTATTAAATACTATAAGAGGCCAGTAGGCTCTCAAGTAAGAATTTCTAATCACTTACAAAATACTAACATTCCTGGAGTAAAAGGGCAGGTGGGTTGGTTAGATGGGGTTAAGACACAGGGACTTTTACTGAACAAGGTGCTCCTTCCTGTCAGAACACATTTCCGTAGAGCCCTGCGGTCTACAAGCTGGTAGCACCTCCTCCTGCTTCTGCCTCCTAGTGGGCCAGCAGAGGGAGGCCATACATATGTATTAAGTTATTAAGCGGTGGTATGGGTTCTCACAAGTTCAAACACAAAGCATGCTGTGTCTCTGCTCGAGTATCTCCAGGAGGGCCTGGATTAATAGAAATGCAAATGTAGCATCTGCACAAGGCCATATGATTAGAGCCTCCCCCTCACACCTCAAAGTCAAGAGCAGAAAAACACTGCATGTGAAATACAACAAAAAATGGTGATATAATATGCAAAGTCTGTTACCCATTTCAACAGCAGTCAGCAAAACATTTCTACTCACACCACTCAGAACAGTTCTGCCCCAACTTTATTATGTAAGCTAATGTTTCTCATCTGGATAAATTTGCTGTTGAGAGGTTAGAGTCCCTACTGTCTCCTTTACTGCCTGAGATGACACACCACCAGGTGGTCTATACAAAAAAGATGCTATAAAAGGGAGAAAGGGGCTTTCTTGGTGCTGGCTCTGCTCCTTTCATCTTTCCAGAGTAGAAATGCAAGGGTCAAGAAAGCACCTACTCCTGAGTTCACTTTGTAGTTTCAGGTTAGAGTTAGTGATCTGAGTTTGCCAACTCTCTCCATTTTCCAGGTGTCCAGAGTTTCTCCAGATTGAGTCAGGTTACTCAGTCAAGTCACCAGTGTCATCTCTAGGAGCCAGGCCACCTCACTATCTTCAATGGCAGCACTCCCAATTCTTACACTAGCAGTGATCACCCAGCGTCTTTTCAGGACCTTCTCAGGACCAAGCTCAAGACCCAGTATAGGCTACAGTTGTGTTCCAAATAGATTTGTGGGATGATTGAACTCATCAGTGAACCAGAGGAGAAACAGCATTTTTACTTCTTGGAAAAATGCTGCAGGCAGGAAGGGGATCAGAGGAAGGGAGTGTGCTTGTGCTTGTGCAATTATTCCTTTGGGAGAAAGAGCTCCAGGACTATGAAACTGTCCTTTAGAAAATTCTACCCCCCCCTCTTTTTTTTTTACTATATTCACTTGTATGGTGTATGGCATGGAAGTCTTCATGAATTAAAGAAAAATCTTTCTCCAATCACAAGCCTGTGTATTTAAAAATTGATTGAAGGAATTTTTTTTGGGGGGGGGTTGGGTTTTGTTGTTTGTTTTTTTTTTGACTCACAGCCACAACTTTTGTGTCTTGAGGAGGTGTTGCTTGGAGTAAGCTTTGAGGGACCTCTGAACCTGAATATTTGGTTTTGGGGGCCTGAGCTGCTGGAGAGGTCACAAAGATATTCTCTTTACATGTTATATTTCCAGAGAATGTAATTGGACAGAGGACAGAGCTCATAAATGATATTTCTTACCTGTTTTATCAACCATGCAATCTAACTCCTCCACCTATCCCCAGTTTGAGGTCATTACCTCATTGCCTTGAAAATTGCCTTCTCGCCCCTGGACTCTCTTTTATATTTGTCTCTATGTAAAAACACTTCCAGATTCTTTATTCTGAAGCATAGGTCTGATATGGTAACAATATCAACTCAATATACTCAAAAATTTCATTGCCCAATAAATAATACACACTATATTATTGCATTTAAAGTTTTTTAGGATCTGGTTCCAGTCAATGCTTTTCAGTGTTTTCAATTATCTATAGGCTACTTGCAGCAGACAATTTGTGGTTTCCCTTCTTCATAAACCTTTATTCAGAAAGTATATTAACTAATAGGTACAGTTTAAATTCTACATGCTTCTTTTATGTGAAAGATTATTGCTATTTATTTATTTTTTGGTCAATGTTCCACTCTCCCTATGTTCTCGGAAATGCTTATTTCTTGGTAAGAATACTTTGTAAGTAAGTGTTTGTTGAAAAAATAAAAGAATGTTGAGTCAATGATCATCTCTTATAGTTGGAGAGATTTCCATGGAGACAACGGTGTGCTTAGCAGAAGAAAAATGCATTTTGGGGACAGAAACACCTTAGCTTGATGAAATTCTGCTCAGTCATTTACTAATTGTGTTAAAAGTTAAATCTCAGGGGCCAGAGCCTGGTAGCTCAAGTGGTAGGGTGTCTGCCTTGCACACACTAACCTAGGACAGACTGAAGTTTAATATCCCGGCATCCCATATGGTGTCCCAAGCCAGGAGTGATTTCTGAGCACATAGCCAGGAATAACTCCTGAGCGTCACCAGGTGTGGCCCAAAAACAAAAACAACAACAACAACAACAAAAAATTAAATCCCAGGGAGCTAACTACTTTGTACCTCTCCTCATTCAATGTTTGATGCATCTTGTTCTTTTTTTGTCTTTAATGCATAGGTTTTTACTTCTTAAAAATGTTTAAAAGTGAAAAAATTGCTTCTTTTATAGTTATAGCACACTCTCTTCACATATAAATCATGGCATGTACTGGCATTATAATATACACCCCAGATCCATTTTCACTTGAATGGAGGCTGATGTTAAATGATCACACTAGTATCTACACATCCTTTTCACTTTGATAACCAACTCTGAACAACGGGAACTATTTTTGCTTTGAAAGACTAAAATCTTTGATAATTTTAAACAATTTCCCTGTGGAGGTGGGGAAACAATGACACACTGCTGCTAATCCATGTGTCTATGATGAGGAGTTTCTTAGATAAAGAAAGAGGAGGGAAAACTTTCCACCATGATTTCTTGCATCTGCAATCCTAAATCTAATTTAGTATTAGTGCTCCTGACAGGAAAAGAAATTTCCAGGCAGTTACTCACACTTTTGAAGGTTTTATTTGGTTTAACCTCGGAAATAACTGTACTGATGGTGCTGAATGCTCTCAGACCTGGGGTTTCTTTCTGAAATAATGGACTTTTATTTTCTGCTCTTCCTAAAATGTGGTTTGAGGTTTTGCTGGGTTTTCCTTATGAGGTCCTTTTGCTACCTTGTTAAATTAAGACAAAGAAATAATTCCACACTCAGTGGTGTTTGTTTATTTGTTTGTTTGTTTATTTTGAGAACCTCTAAGAAACTGGAAAACCTTACTGAGCATGTCATAGATTCTTTTATGTGACCAACAGTGAGCACATTGGAGCCACATGTTCTTACCAGCACGTTCCTCTCCTGTGGGCAGCAGCCTCTCTTCGTGCCATGGCCATTGAATTTATGGACAGAGTTCCATTCCTGTCTCAGAACCTCTCAGGGATTCATTTTCATGTTATTTACAGCATTCTTTCTCTTTCCATGGCATTTGTCCTTTTCTTTCAAAACTTCCCTCTGGCCTTCTGTCAAACTATAGTAGTAAACATAAAACTCACTTTTTTTCTGGGCGTGAGATAAATAACCAAACAAGAAATAGTCAATCTTGTAACAAATACTTTAGTGGTAATATTAGCCTAGCACTGACAAACAAATAGTGCTATTTCTGGGATAGGATATAATTTAGGACAATGCTAAATTTTTTACTTATCTATTTTTTTTATCCTTATCTTATATAATCCTGAAAAATCACTTACAAGTGACTTTACAAAGTCCTTTTGAAAAAATTTAATGGCCTTTACCTGTGAATCAGCTGTGTGTTAGTTTATTTATATTTTTTTCTGATGAAGAAATGGAAGCATCGAGGGTTCCCACATGAAACAGCAGTAATATAGAGTGTCTTTGAATGACTGATTTTATCCTGCCCACAGTCAGAAACTCTAGGACTTTTCTCTCAGACGATAGAAACCTAGGACTCTATACTAGTCCTTCTAGGGCATGAAGATTAGAAAGACATGAGATCTAGGGAAGCAAAGCCCACTTTGAAAGCCATTTAAGTTCAGTTTGAAAGCCCACTTTGAAAGCTGTCATTGTAGTGCATCAGAAGTTACAGGTAGTGCTCGCTTCGGCAGCACATATACTAAAATTGGAACGATACAGAGAAGATTAGCATGGCCCCTTCGCAAGGATGACACGCAAATTCGTGAAGCGTTCCATATTACAAAAAAAAAGTTACAGGTAGAGGAAGTAGATAACAGGACACAATTCTATCACATTACTGAACTTCAAGAATTCTTTTTTTTTTTTTGGTCACACCCAGCAGCGCTCAGGGGTCACTCCTGGCTCCATGCTCAGAAATTGCTCCTGGCAGGCTCGGGGGACCATATGGGATGCAGGGATTTGAACCAATGACCTTCTGCATGAAAGGCAAATGCCTTACCTCCATGCTATCTCTCTGGTCCTGAACTTCAAGAATTCTTATTAAAAGAAATAGGAACTGGTAGGAATTCTCTATTTAATAAAAATAGCTAGAAACACCTGTCTATCATCTATCTATCTATCTATCTATCTATCATCTATCTATCTATCTATCTAACTCTATTTCTATATTTTTTTAGTGCCAAGAATTATATCTAGGATTTCATATGTGTGAAGCATGTGCTCTACCACTGAGATATTGCCATGGTTCTGTCATCAGCTACTTTGTAAAGAATGTTTTCAACTGGACAATGAACAGGTAAATGGGTTCAGGGTTAGGTTTTGAGTTTGAAGATGACGAGCTGTCTTAAATATGACAATACCCAGAAAAAAAGGTAAATAAATGAAGAAACAATTGAATTGAAAATAGAAATAGCATGGCAAATAGGAATCCCTGAAAAGGTTTTTTTCCTCTCTCTGTTCTCCATTTCATGCTCCCAGCCTCCTTATATTTGTTACTTATAGGACCAATTACAAAAGCCCACATGATTTTTCTGGGATACAAATATGAAAAAATTTTTCCAATGTGGAAAATTGAGTACCTATCTGAATAATTTGTTTAAAATTTCTAAATTTTGACTTGAAGTATGTGAATTTATTGGTTGGAAATTTAAAAAAATTTAGACATTTATTTTGGATACCCATACAATTGTATCTCTGTGTTTTTACGTGTACGTGATATATGCTTGTATTGTGTGATCTCACAGATGAATATACTGCTTAGTAATTGTGCTGTGAATTGTAATGAGGAACACCCATACTTTGAAGTCCTAAAAGTCATGATTTTTTCATATCTTTTGTCTTTTATGTGCTCTACAACAACAAGCAGTCAAAAATGTATGTGTATTTGCCATATGTTTTTCTACAATGCAAAACTTTACATAAGACTCTGGTTCTGAAAAAATGTTGTATATAATTTTTTTTTGGTTTTGGAACAACACCCAGTGACCCTCGGGGGTTATTCCTGGTTATGTGCTCAGAAATCGCTCCTTGCTTGGGAGACCATATGGCTCGGGAAATATGTTACCATATGGATCCATCCCAGGTCTGTCCTGGGTCAGCCATGTGCAAGGCAAATGCCCTACAATATGCTATCACTCCAGCCCCCCCCCAATTTTGTATATCAGTATTTTTGTTTTTGTTTTGGGGTCACACCACCTGGTAGTGCTGGAGGTGCAGTCCCCAGGAGGCTGTGCTGGAAATCAAAACCACGGATCCTGCATGCAAAAGCTTGTGCTGCAATCATTTGAGCTATTATCTCTGTCTTGTATTCTGTTACTTAAAAAAAAAACAAAAACATGGGCCCGGAGAGATAGCACAGCAGCGTTTGCCTTGCAAACAGCCGATCCAGGACCAAAGGTGGTTGGTTCGAATCCCGGTGTCCCATATGGTCCCCCATGCCTGCCTGAGCAGACAGCCAGGAGTAACCCCTGAGCAACGCCGGGTGTGGCCCAAAACTAAAAAAAAAACGAAAAACAAAAACAAAATCAAGAACAAAAACAAAAACATCACCAGTCATCACTCTTTGGCTTGGTACCCAAACAAAGATAAAACAGAGTTGAGTTAAATAGCAGGCTAGATAATTTATTGAAGCTAAAAACATTTTTAACCCCACCCCACCAGCTAAATACTTTTCTATAAAAGCATACATGCTTAGCACCTAACATTTGAAGAAGGGAGATCATCTTTCTACGTGGACATCAATTTTCAGCTTATATGCTTAATTAAAATCTGAATCAATAGTTTTTTTCTTTGTAGGATATGTAACTACAAAAATTCTGCAATGCTGAGAAGAATGAAGAGTAGAAAAAGAATACAAACTTACCCTGGAAACCCAACTATTCCTGTTCTTTTCTTTTAAAAGTATCTGTGTGTTAATTGTTCTGAAAGTACTTTGGAAAAAAAAGCTAGCACTAAATCAACAAGGAGTATTATTATTATCATCATTATTGCCATTTGGAATTCATAGTTCATCATTATGAAAATTTTCTAGTCCAAGATATCATATCAGGTTCTATCACTAAAATGATTACTCCTTCTTTTCATGAGCCTCTGACTGAGATTCAAGCAGTTTATAGAGCTTGAAAATACTACTTAATATTCTAATTATGTATATCTATGTTATTTGAACTCAAAATTTTCAAAATCCTCTGTGAAGAGTTTTTCCAAATGATTGCTTGCATTAAAATCACACAAGCAAAAATATAGGAAGAATAATTAGCAAAACAAGAAGCTAGATTTGGAACTCATATTATTTTTCATATTAATTGCTTATCTTGGGAGCCCATTCTAGGAAGCTTGAAGGAAAATAGATTTTCAATATATACAAGTATATATATATATATACATATATATAGATAAATAGCTATTCTTGCAATTTTCCTTATAGAACATAAATGCCAATGATCCCAGAAAAACCATATCTTGAGCAATATGGGGGAAGTGCAATTCCTTATTCCCACAGAAACCCTCATTCAATGTATACCCTTGAATTTTATAAGAGATAAAAAAAAATCTAAAGAATATTTTTATGACTTTACAGACTTTCTGAAGTTATTTTTTCCAAACTTTAAATTAGGATCAAAAATAGTACCCAATTCTGAATTTATTCACTAACCTCCTAATTTCAGTAAAAGATGAAACTAAAACCAAACACTATAAAAATCAAATCAAAGTAAAAGCAAGTATGGCAACAGAAAAGAAAAATGCCAACAAAGCACCCCCTCACTTTTCCCAATTTCTCAATTCAAAAACAAATACATGACAAAAGTTACCTCTTATTCTTTTCTATGGAGACACTTATTTCATTCAGATAAGGCAATAATAATGGAAGAAATCTGAAGCCAAATTCGAAAAAAATGGACTGAATTAATAGATTCTTGGGAGACTGACCAAGTTGGCAGAAAGACAATAACACAAAAGATGAATCATGTATGTAATGTCTGAAGGCTAAGAAAGAAATGGGTCATATGCACTGAAGAAAGCAGGCATGGCTGTTCACTGATGGACAGGAGAGTGAAACACCAGTGCCCATAAATCAGAGACATATCACAAAGACACCTGAGAGAAGTGAGTTGTTTCTCAGAGACCATAGGAGCAAGAATTAATCCCAATGGTACCTGTTTAATCCTTGGTTTCCTCCTATATTACTACTCCAATATACTTAGACATTACGTACTTAGACATTATTATCCCCCTACCCCCAGTTTTCTTGAGTTTGTTGATGTGTGCTTTTATTTGGGGGTGAAGGAAGGGAGTCACACCCAAGTTCTGAGCTTGGGTTCTGAGCTTTAGGGGTGGGGGAAGGGAGAAGGGAAGTGGTACTCAGGTCTCATTTCTGGTGGGCTCAGGGACCATATGAAGTGCCAGGTATGATCAAACCCGAGTTAGCCATGGGCAAGGCAAAACTTCTGTATTATTGCTCTGACCCTACCCCTTGAATTGGTTGGAGGTTCGTTTTGCTCACATAGTTAAATCAATTAGACCTTATTCCTAATTTTTTAAACAACTGAAATGAGGTGAATTAAACTGCATTTCTCAAACAGCAACAATAAAACAAAAACAAACAAACAAACAAAAAACAAAACCCACAAGCCAATAACATTGCTCTATTACAAAGCATTTATGCATTTATCTCTGCATATTTTCTGCAGTGCAAAAGAACTATATATTTTTTCTACTGATTATTTTTGGGCGGTAAATAAAATGGTGAAAATTTGGAGATTAGATTATCCAAAAGCACAGTCTTCAACTAGTTTCTTAACTGAGTGTTCTATTAATGATTGATATGCAGAAACTTGCAAAGTGGGGACTAAAAGCAAGTTTTGCCTGGGTCTCAATGGTTTGTAATCTTGTCAAAGTTTCTCATAAAATATAAAATAGGAGTTTTTTTTTTTATTAGATCACAGATGGTTGCAGAGTATGAGAGTATGAGGGGAGAGAAAGAGAGGGGGGGGAGAGAGAGAGAACAATAGACTTGCATTGTGATATTACTTAGCCTTAAGACAACAGATAAATTCCTTGTTAAATTTCCTGGTTAACAGGCAGATTGCCACATACTTGCCCTTCTTTTTCAATCTCCTGAGAAGCTAGTGAACTGAGTCACAGGTTTCCTACTCTCCGATATAATTCCAACACATCAACAGTGTTTTGTGTGTGTGTGTGTGTGTGTGTGTGTGTGTGTGTGTGTGTGTGTGTGTGTGTGTGTGTGTGTGTGTATGAGAGAGAGAAGTTCTGAGCTAACAGTTATGAAGGTGGGTGTAAGATGGGGAAGATGTGAGGTTCTACAGATAGCTTAGCTCTAAGATACAAAATGTCTCTCTTCGCTATGAATTTGTACACAGTGGTATTTCTGAAACCTGTGTCTGGTATTTGTGCTCTCATTGCTAAATGATGAATCTTGGGCATTCAGGTAACAAGCTACCTGCTGTCTGAGTGGAAGTATTTAAGTACCTGCTGTTTTTTATCATTCAAGTTGTTTTCCCCCATGTTTCTCCTGCTAGGGAGCAAGTTTGCCATATGTACACAGCCACATGGCTAGCAAAATAGAAGACAGGTTTGGTGTTGGATTGATTGGACAGTGTAATATTCCTGGCAGCTGGTCATAGGTTCAATTTTCTTTGGCAATTTTGGGAAGAATGTTTCATCATTATATTCTCATTTATAAATAATCCTCAGTGTTTTAATCTCAACTGAAAATTTGCAAGTTTGTTGGCAAATTTAACAATGCTTAATGGTCAGAAATAGTGCAGTGGTCACATCCACCCATCCTAGGTTTGATCTCTAATACCATATGACCCCCCCTATACTGTCAGGTGCAGCCTGGAAGGTCTCTGAACATTATTGAATGTGGCTTTGAAGGCCACTAGCTCTGCCACAATGGCCTGGATAATCCCTGATACCTCCAAACCTGAGCATTATCTCATTCTCAGACCCATGCATTGAGTCATCAGCCCTGTTGACTAAGAATCTCTGGTATGTCCCAGACCTCCTTAACATTGCTTGGGACGCACAAAAAACAAAAACTAATGACTAGGATGAAATCATGTTAAATGCTTTGGGTGTTAACTTCAAAATTTTGTATTTCAAAAGCACTGGGGTTTTGAATCAAAGAGGCTAGGATTTAGGACCAGGTTCCACTTGTATTATTGTTAGGCATAAAGTAAATCACCTAACTTCTTCAAGTCTCAGGTTTCTTATTTGTAAAATGAAGACAAAACCAGCATTCATCTTACAGGATTTTTTTTGAGGATAAATAAAGTAATGCCTCTGAAGCCTAAGCCTTCTATCTGTCATACAATACACATTCAATACATGTTAACTGTATTAACTTGTGTCAGATGTGGACAGCTAGTCACTTCTTATCCTTCTCTTACATCTCTCCTAACCTAATTTTCAAAGCTCAAAATATTACAAAGATTGTAAAAAAAAGATGTAAGATTTATTTTTGACTTTTTTCTCTAAATATTTTAGGAAATAAAATAAGATTCATCCAGTTGAATTCAAAATAGTGCTAAGGCATATAAATGCTGGCCTGTTGTTTTAGTGGAGCCTGATTTTCAGAAAATAAGCAAGATATCAGTCATGAAAACAAGGTAATTTTGAAAACAAAGTAATTATTTATGTCATATTGTCTCATAAAAGATTACTTATTTCCATATGATTTTCATGCTAAGTAACACCATCACAAATTAAAGAAAACATCATGTAATGGTCACACTTGACATTTTTGCAAAAAATATTAAAATATTTGCAAAGATTATGCAGTGAAATGACATAGACTTAATTTTCTATTAGTAAATTTAACTTTGTTTTATATCTTGTTTTCTATCCCCACAGAATATAGACCTAGTTTATGTTCTAGATAGATAAATGGAATTAAATTTTTTTATGTTCTTGTTTGAAAGGGATCTGAGTGGTACTTACTTTTATTAAAGTTGGCAGTTTATTCTTTCTTCTAGAGGGGCCTCCCAGGCAGTATTTATTGAGTCAGATAGTGACTCTTGGCTAAACTCGGCCAATCAGATATTTCAATACTAAGCCTAAGAATGGGGTGGACCTGCCTCTTTTGCTGATACCAGGGCTGTCCTCAAACTTTTTAAACAGGGGGCCAGTTCACTGTCCTTCAGACCATTGGAGGGTCTGACTATAGTAAAAACAAAACTTATGAACGAATTCTTATGCACACTGCATATATCTTATTTTGCAATGAAGAAACAAAACAGATACAAATACAATATGTGGCCTGCGGGCCATAGTTTGAGGACCACTGTAAGGGGAGACTGGGGTAGCCATTAGCATGCCTGGGAATGGTCGGGTGCCGACTTGCCTGTCTTGCAGGTACTGGGGCTTGATATAAGGGGAGAATGGGATCGCCAGTAGGGCCGCCCGGTGACGGATGGGAGCCGACCTGACTCTCTCGCAGGTAGTGGGGCTAGGTTTCCGGGGAGGCTGGGGTGGAGGGGGGTGCCAACCTGCCTCTCTCTCAGGTACTGGGGCTTGATCTAAGAGGAGGCTGGGATCACCATCAGCATACCTGGGTATGAATAGACAATGACCTGCTTCTCTCTCAGGTACCAAGGGGAGAGCTCAGGGGAAACTGCAGGTCACCAGTAGTAGTAACTGGCAAACTGGATGGGTAGTGACCTGCTCCTCTAACAACTACTGGGGGTAGAACTGAGGCGAGGCTATCAGAGGTCGCCACAATCAGAGCTTGGGGACTGCATCCTCTCACAGGTATCGGGAATGTGGAGGCCTGAGGGCGTGGCCAAATCTCACTGACCACCCTCACCATCCCCACCTAGGGCCGCACTCCAGAGTAGGGATCCAGCCACATACCACAGGTGTCATTGGAGGGCTGAGAATAAAGGCAAAACACTCTGAGCTACCAAAAGCAAAGAAATACGGGGAAACCAAGGAAGACACTATCAGCCGGAAATATGGAGAGAAATCCTAGCAAATTTCCAAGACCACCAAAATGCATGAACCCAATAGATGAGGACATAAAAGGGGCATTGAAAGCATTGACATTAGAAATCAGAGAATCACTTGCCAGTGAGATCAAGAAATCCATAGATGAGCAAGTCAACCAACGCAAAGATGAACTTTTACAGCAGATGAGAGAATCCATACAAAGAGAATTAAAGGAAATTAGAAATGTCTTAGCAAGCCATAATAGCAGAATTACACAGTTGGAGAATTGCATAGAAGAATTTGAAGAAAAAACTACAAACCAAAAATGACAAAGAAACCAATAAGGAAATAAGAGTTAAGACATTGCAAGAAAATGTCAGGTAAACAAAGACAAAAATATCTACGGTTTGTAGGAATACCAGAAGGGGAGGAAACAGGGAAAGAAGAACAGGTGGTGAGGGAAATAATAGCAGAAAACTTTCCCACCTTCTGGAAAGATGCTCTGGTTCAAATCCAAGAGTCTCTAAAAAATAGACCCTAATAAACCAACACCAAGACATATAGTAATCCAAATGGCAGAGAGAGAGAGAGAGAGAGAGAGAGAGAGAGAGAGAGAGAGAGAGATGAATTACTTAAAGCAATAAGGGAAGAAAAAGAACCCTCGAGTACAAAGGAAAGAACATTAGAATCAAACCAGATCTTCCATTTGAAACAATTCAAGCAAGTAGACAGTGGAATGATATATTCAAACTACTGAATGACACCACCAATCTAGAGTCTACTACCCGGCAAAACTCTTATTCATATGGGAGGGAGGACTGAAAACATTCTCAGACAAGAAAGATCTCACACTATTTGTGCTAACCAAGCCAACTCTAAATGAACTACTTAAAGATGTACTACACAATCCAAATCTCCGATTGTAACAATAACCACTCTACTCAGTATAATAGCACAACAACCCACTGTCAATAATCTCTTTAAATGTTAATGGGCTAAACTCTCCCATTAAAAGACACAGAATAGACACAGATAACAAAAAACAGATTTCTGCTGCCTGCAAGAAACATATCTAAAAGAACAGGATAGACACAAGCTTAGATTAAAAGGATGAAAATCAATTATTCAAGCCAATGGAAAACAAAATAAAAAACCTGGGACAGCCATTCTCATATCAAATCAAATTTCATTCAACCTCAAGAAAGTGCTCAGAGACCAAGAGGGTCACTACTTAGTGATCAGTGGAACCTTAAACCAAGAAGTACTAACTCTGATCAATATCTATGCACCAACTGTAGAGCCAGAAAAGTATGCTCACAAACCTAGAGAAACATATAGAAAGAAATGTGTTAGTAATAGGGGATTTTAATACTCTATCACCACTAGACAGATCCACTAGGCAGAAAATTAGCAACGATATAAGAGCCCTAAATGAGAAACCAGAGGAAATGGGCATAGTGGACTTATACAGGGCTCTCCACCCTAAGAAAGCAGAATACACATTCTTCTCAAGTGCACATGGAACCTTCTCTAAAATAGACCATGCCTTAGGATATAAAGCTAACTTACACAAAGTCACAAACATAAGGATTATCAGAAGCACCCTATCAGATCATTATGCAACAGAGATAAACTATAAAAAGAAACTGAGAAAACCCAACACCTGGAGATTAAATAACATGCTACTCACCAACAGCTGGATCAAAGAGGAACTCAATGAAGAAATAAAAAAATTTCTTGAGACAAATGATAATGAAGAGACAAACTGTCAAAATCTGTGGGACACAGCAAAAGCACTAATTAGGGGGAAACTCATAGCAATACAGACCTATGTCAGGAAAGAGGAAAATGACAAAATCAATAATTTAAAAGGACACCTTAAGGTGCTGAATAAACAGCAACAAAGAAAACCACACACAAACAGAAGACAAGAAAGAATAAAAACCAGAGCAGAAATAAACAACGTAGAATCTAGGAAAGCAATACAAAAAAATCAATGAGACCAGGAGTTGGTTTTTCGAAAGAATAAGTCTAAGGATGGGGTGCTGCTTGAAACCCGTGGAATTGGAGACTTCCAGGGCTTGGAGAACGTTAGCACAGGGATCCTGGAGGTCTATTCCTGAAGGTTCTGGGGTTTGAACTCAGCCGAATGTGTACTTTGACTGCCAACCAATCTCCCCAGCTTGTATTTCCCCTTCTTCTATCATATCTGGGTGTATCCAAAGGCTTCTGGAAATATCTTATTGAAGTAGTACTAAGATATTAAGAAAAGAAGGTGACAGAAGAGGTAGTATCATTAAGAGAGTTCACACGTTTTGAAATAGAAGAAAAAAAGAAAATATGATGAGCAAACAAAAGTAAAAAAAGAATCACATGTTTTTAAAAAAATTGCTCATTTAAGAGTAAAGTTTAAAGCTGAATTAGAAAGCACCAAAATATATTTTGGAGGTTTTAGGAATAAGCGCCATCATGATCAGATTTTATATACCACATGGAAGCAGTTTTAAGTAGCTACTGCTTTCTAAAATGCTCAGAAAAAAGAGTTCTCTTTTTTTGAGGGAGCTGTCAGTTCTGTGAATATTTTGACTAAGTATTTATTTTTGAAATTATATTGTATAAAGTCTTAATTTTTTTACTTGATGTATGTGTATTTTGCAATTTTTGAGTCATAATAATAAATAATCATCTAACTAACCAAGATAATGTTCAATCATGAAAAAGCAGCAATGATATATTCTGGACTGGTAAAAATATAAAAACCTTATTTTTTAATTTTTATTTCAAATACCAAAGTTAGACAGTTGAGAAATTAGCCTGTTCTTTTATGTTTCTGGAGAAATAAAAATAGTGAAGGTAGTCTCGTTTTCATTTCCGCAGTCAAACCCAGCTAGATAAAATGCCAAATTAACAGACCATGCTGGCAGCTATAAACAAGCTAATCCTTTTATTTATTAGAGCAATAGAACATGCATAATACATTGGACTCTTGTTACCTAAAGAGAATTGCTCAGTGATAACAAGATAGAGGCAGTACTAATGGGAGAACATTTGCATGACAGAAAATCTATATGCATAGGAAATAAGAAAATGCTTTCTTAGGAAATTAGAAATGTTATTGAGGAATTTATTGGCTCTAGCAATTTGAGTTTATCATTCAGTAATTGCTTAGATGCAGCAGGTGACCTTGTAACAAACTCAACTAAACCTAGAAAACTCCCCAATTATTATCATTGTTTTGATTATTAGTTTAGGTGAAGTTCCAAAGAAGAGAATGAGGTCATAATTAAGGGATCCTAAAAGGAACTCTGTAATAGAAGCCTTTTGACAGAATTAGATCAGATCACTGGAGGTGATAACTTTGTAGAAATACATATTTTTAAATAAGGGGGAGCATAAATATAGGAATGCCTTTCAGAAGCAGTCACATAAGTAAGTCAATCTGAAATATATTTTCAGATGCAAGTGAAAATTTAGGATTTAAATGACCTCAATGGGAAATATCCTTTTAAAATATATCTTCAGGAAGATCTACCAGGTAGATAATGTAGGCACTCAGAAAACGTATACACAAATGTAATTCCTTAAGGAAAAAGAAGGAACAGAGATATAGAGAAACAATCACAATTCTAACTCTTTCAAAAGTGCAGCCATAGCTTTTGGAAAACTTATGCTAAAACTGTGTGGAGAGAGATATGAACAGTAGTTGAGGCCCAGTCTTAAGGAACTTCCTAACAAATAAAAAATGATTGTCTTCTCATGGACTTCAATATTTGGGAGCAAGATTCAAGATTTGTTTGTGCACAATGCAGAAAATCCCTCTGTACTCCTATGTTCATAGCAGCACAATTCAAAAGAGCCAGAATCTAGAAACAACCCAAGTGTCCAAGAACAGATGAGTGTATAAAGAAACTGTGATATATCTACACAATGGAATACTATTCAGCTGTTAGGAAAAGTGAAGTCATAAGAGTTTTTTATACATAGATGGATATCAAGAGTATTCTGCTGAGCAAATGACTAAGAGAGAGAGGGATCAACATAGAATGATTGCTTATTTGTGGAATATATATTTAAAAACACAGTGTGGTAATAATATCCAAAGACAATAGATACAAGGCCCAAGAGGACCAGTCCATGATAGGAAACTTGCCACAAATACTTGGGGAGTGAAGTTAGGGCAGAAAAGGGACCACTATGACAATGATAGTTAAAGATCACTCTGGAGAAGAACTGAGTGCTTAAAGGAGATAAAGTGATATGTATGATACTCCTCAATAACAACAGTGTAAAGCACAGTGTCTAAAAGAAAAAACAGAGAGAGAGAGAGGAGAGAGAAGAGAAGAAAACTTGGATCTCTTGATTTTAAAACTGGTGATCTTGGGGCCAGAGCAGTGGCGCAAGCGGTAAGGTGTCTGCCTTGCCTGTGCTAGCCTAGGACAGGCTGCGGTTCCATCTCCCAACGTCCCATATGGTCCCCCAAGCCAGGGGTGATTTCTGACCGCATAGCCAGGAGTAACCCCGGAGGATCACCAGGTGTGGGCTCCCCCCCCCCAAAAAAAAATAAAACATGATGATCTCATCTTCACTTCTTTCTGGTCACCTTTTTAAGTCTGTACTGTGTTCCTCACAGGGACTTTTGACTCATCTGTGATAGAATGTAAGATTTGGATGCATGTTAACATTTAAAACCTTTAAAGGGATTTTCATTGCTGTTGAACAGAGACGTGGGTATATTTATGGGACAGTGTTCTCCTTGAAGAAGTCGTGTTCTTTATTGCTTTCCGTGGTCACAATTTGCCTGTCTCCCCTGATTCTAGCTTATCATTGTATTGTCATCATCAGGTTTCTCAAGGCTGTGCGTAGGTGAGGTTCAGCAAATGAAAGGCCTGAAACAAATAAAAGGCCTGAACTAAATTCTCAATTGCCGTTTTATGAGGAAGAAATTGAAAATGAGATAAGAACTCTTGAGAGACACCGGCGAAGTCATTAACAGCATTAAGGCAAAACTCAAAATGTTGAGCTATCTAGAAACTACCTTCTGTATTTTGTATAGAACTAAAAACTTTATTTGCTAATCTACAAAATCCTCCAGTGGGGCCCAGCTCACTGTGTAGTTAATAAGGAAAATTCCTTTAAAATGGCGTTGTCCCCCTGGCTCAATGCTGCTGCCATCAAGCATAGTTATTTATATGTTTTCCATTTGCTACTTGATTTATTTTAGAGACTGACACTTTTACAAGCTGACATCTCAGCATACAGACACTTTTTTTTTACTCTGCTGAATGCAGTTGATGCTACTTACTTGATGCCATGCCGAGCAAATCTAGTTAAAGGCTTCTCTTTGTGCTGCCATCCATCACTCCTTTTACAGTTCTCCGTCCAGAAAAGTGTAAACTGCCTCCTAATTTTGGCATCTGTTACCTTCCTTTCTACTTGCTCCCTGTTGCTTCCTGATATCACTCTGTCAGGTAGACACTTGAGGATTTTATTGCTATTAAGTATTGCAGCATATCCTAAATTATTTTATAGTTTTGTGTTTTTTTTTTAAACTCCAGTGGGGATAATTGGTGTGCATGAGTGATTGAAAAAATAAAACCTGTGTGCTGAAATAGAAAACTGATTATCTATCATTGGTTGCTTATTATTTGACTATTTGGAAAATAGATTATTTGCTTAAAATGCTACAAAAAATTTAGAAAACAAAAAGATGAAGCATTGTTTCCCTCAAGGATGTAGTGTAGTGAATAATTGCATGATCAACTGTGCGAGTGCATCACCCATCTCCATGCTTTTTATTCATATTGCTGTGTGTTGTCTTTATCTGTTTGTTTGTTTGTTTTCCTACAGATACACTGAACCCTTGTCAGAAATCTGTTCTCTGACTTTCCTTTTGTGTGTGTGTGTGTGTGTGTGTGTGTGTGTGTGTGTGTGTGTGTGTGTGTGCATTAAAATATACCTGTCCTATGTTCTTTTTCTCTTGGGTTTTCTTCTCTTCTTTGGAGATAGCTGGCTAATCTGGTAAAGAGCTCCTTGGCCATGTGTTTGAGTAGATACCCTTTGGCAAGAGATGCCACTTTGGGATATAAGTGTTATGGAATTTAAGTTAAATATGGGTTAAGCTGCTTTATCAGAGAGTGAAATGGAAAAAGAAAAATTATTTCTCTGATGTGAAAATTTTTTCCTGGATAATGTAAACACCTATGTTCTCTCTGTCTTGCCTCGAGGACGTTGTCTTCACCTTTGAGCAAGTTAAGTGCCTTCATGGCAGGATCCCATACTTCAGAGTAGAAAGAGAACATGGAGGCAAGTACTTTGCTTATAAGATCTGTGAATGTTATTGGCCAGAAGTGAGTGTAAGAACCACATATACTTTAACGAAATGCTGGAAAATACAGTCCATAAGGGGACTCAGAGACTCCAGTGATGGGTTAGTAAAAGATGAAAGAAACTTACTAAAAAATATTCTAGCTAAATGAAGAAGAGAGGGCAGTCTGTCCAACATAATTTTGGGGGATCTTTCAAAATGCTCTTTTAGAAAAAGATAATTTTAGTTATGCTGTACTAAAGGTTTTGCGGAGTGGGGACTTGGAGTTAAGTTAGTTTTAATTCTTTTTGGAACAGTTAGGCTGTGTCCAATAACATCATCTTTGTATAAATTGGAAAAATTTTAAAAGTGTGAGCCAAGTCACATATGGAATTTGGAGACCTGGTCACCTCTTTAGCAGGATATATGTAGAACTTCAAAGGGAAGGGCTGAGTTCTGGCTCAATTGATAGAGTATATGCATTCTTTTTTTTTTTTTTTTTAATATAATTTTTATTTTGATCATAGTGGCTTACATATTGTTGACAATAATATTTTAGGTACATATTTACATAAAATCAGGGGGGATTCCCATCCCCAAATTGACCTCCCTACTCCCCCGTTTCTGTCTTACCTCCCATTTCCTCTTCCCTCACCCCCAGGGCGGCTAGAATTTGTGGTCCCCTCTGTCTCTAACCAACTACTTAGTAGTCTTGCATCAGTTTGGTCTTGATGCCTCCCTTATTTCCCCCTCTAAGTAGGGGCAGGGGTAGCTAGTTCAAGTTGCGTGGTTTTGCCTGAAAAAGAGAAAATAAATAAACCGGGGTAAGAGTTTAATACCCCGAAAATGGGCAGAATCCTTCTAGAGGTTCTCATCATCGATTTGGGAAATGAAGGAGAAAAAGAAGTTGAAACACTCCACCAGTACCAAAAGAAGTGTCAAATATCCAGTGAGGACTCCAGCTATAACGATAAGCACCACAAAAAAACAGATAAAAAATAAACCAAAACAAACTAAAAACAAACACAAACAAACAAAAAACACGCCGTGGTCTTGAAATAAGAAACATGGCGTAGCACATAACGAAAGAAAAGAAAGGAAGAGAAAGAAAAGAAAGAAAAAAAAAAAAAGAATAATTGGGGCCAACAATTTCAATAATCACATCCAAACTGAGGAATCGACCAAAATAGCTAGGTAAATAAAAATAATAATAACAATAATAAATGAAGGTAAGATATATATATATATACATAACCAAGGTTTTGTGTTTTTTGTATTTTTTTTTTCCCTCCTGCCCTGGCACAGTAAATATTGGGGTCATTCGAAAAGGAATTCACTTGCCCTATAAGATATGGGGTTTCTCCGTCCTTGGAGTATACTGTCATGGAATCAGCTCTAGTCTTTGCTCAGGATCATTACTCTTCAGGTTGTGGTTTTTTTTTTTTTTTTTTTTTTTTTTTTTTTTTTTTTTTTGGTGTGTGGAAAGCTTCTGCTCTGTCCAGTGTGATACCGTCAGAGCTCTGTGGTTAGCAGTCCCAGTATCTGTACATATCCTGAGGTGGGACTTATGGTGAAGTCAGTCTTTGTGAATCTGGAGGTTCTGTTACCTCAGTGCCATTTTAATCCATCTTCTGTGGTTGGTGATCTTGGTCTTTGCGCTGAACCTAGGAAGGCATCTAGGATAGCGTCTTTCTTTGTTCTTCCAGAAGCCCCTTTCCGTTACAATTGTCTCTGCTGGACCTTTGGGACTGGGGATCATGCTTATTGTGCAGGTCTTAGTTCAAACCCTAGACTAGGGCTTTTTTATTGGTCCCAAGATGTATACAGTCTGGTCGTGGTTCTAGTATCCAGTCATCTGTAAATCACGATCTTGGCTTTTGGACCTACCAAAGGGTGCCACGTCTTCTGGTTTTGTCTTGTCGTTAGCTGGTGAGGTAGGCTAAACTGCTCTAAGGTCAAGTTGTTCACATTTTCCTCATTGTCGAGATATCATGTTAGAGCTGGCCCTTGTTGTTGACCCTGCAGTAATAAGGCTGTCCCAGATGGAGATTGTTTCTTACAGCTGTTGTGAGGAGCTGTGCCGTTTCTATGTCTGGGATCCAGGGTTCAAGGCTGGTTGAATGGTATCTAATCACCTGAGGTCTAAGTTGATTCCACATGACATATTTTCAAGGTAGGAGATAACCCTGTATTGTAAACAACTATGAATGAGTTCCTATCTCTAGTAGATAAGAGCTCTTTTTTTTTTTTTTTTTTTTTTTACTATGTAAGATTTCCCCTTTATTTAGTGTGCCTTTGCAGGGGGAAGTGGTGCTCCATTATATGTCGGAGTATTTGGGGTGGACAGAGTGAGTAACAGAGATAGGTCACATACCCAAAGACGATTAAAAAAAAAAAAAAAAAAAGGAAATAAAAGTGTATGTGCCCACAAATGTATATGTAAGGCAAACATTTAAATAAATAAGTTAATTAAAAAAATATAAAAAAATTAAAATGAGTTAGCGAAGTTTTTAAAGGACCAATGTGGTGCAAAAGACTACTTTGCATTTGGGAGAGAACAGGTAAAGAGTTGGTGTATTACAGGTCTTATGCCTATGTTGGAAGTACAGTTTTCCCATTGTCTTTTGGATTTTTCTTGTGGTGTGTGGGTTCCCAGGCATCTTCCAATCACACCCCCTGCCCCCCTTCAGATTGGTAAAAATTTGCAGCTGGGAGGTCTTGGAAGAGTTCTTGCATTGGGGATACTATTGGACCTAAGTCCGGTTTCAAGAAACAGTCCATGTTAGGGGGAGTTGGTAGGGAGGGTCTCGCAGCATGTGTCCACAGGGGAGTTGGCTGTCTTTTCTTGCAGGAGACGATGTGTGGGTTCGGTTGGGTGTCCCCTCGCCTGGGTGCTGGGTACTGGTTCATTGGGTAGGAGGTCGATCTTGATGCCTAAAAGATTAAGGACTGAGGGTGGAGAGTTTTAATATGGTGGGAGATCTGGATGGGATTGAGGGGTGAAGGGATAGTTGGATTTCCGGGGGGGAGAAAGGGGAAGATATATGGGAGGGGTATGAAGGAAGAGAAAAGAGAAAATACCGTAGAAAGGGAGAAGAGAAAGGGAAAAAAGTAAAGAGAAGAGTAGAAGAGAAAAAGAAAAGAGAAAAAAAATAGAGAGAAGAAAGGAGAGAATAGCAAGGGAATGCTGGTTTGGTTGAATGTGTTCGATGACTAGAGCCTGTAGTTTAGGTCTGTACATCGCAGGTACTGCTTTGGTGGTCTGACTGGTCACGTGCTTCGATTCCTAAAAGAAGGTTTAACCTAGAGATAAAGTGAATGTTAAAGAGTTTTCTCGTGGCCGTCTCATAGTGCAAGCAAGGTATGGTATCTCGTGTGGTATCCCGAGTTGCCATCTTAGTTTGTCCGCCCTTTGTATCTAAGGGCGCCTGTGGAAAGAAAAGCTGAGAGGTTATTTTTAAAATATAGTAAGGTAAAGGGATTAAAACGTAGTGTTATGGTATGTTGCCATTGCATTACGTGATTTCCCGGAAACAAATGACAATAAAGACACAAACTCTCAGAACTTATGGGACACAGCAAAAGCAGTACTGAGAGGAAAATTTATAGCTTTGCAAGCACACATCAGGAAGGAAGAAGGAGCTTACCTGAGTAGCTTAATGACACAGCTAATAGAACTAGAAAATGCTCAACAAAAGGACCCAAGAACAGGAAGACAGAAGGAAATAACAAAGCTGAGAGCAGAAATCAACGAAGTGGAAACTCAAAAAACAATCCGAAAGATCAACGAAAGCAGAAGTTGGTTCTTTGAAAAAATAAACAAGATTGATAGACCACTGGCAAACCTAACAAAGAAAGAGAGAGAGAGAAACTTGATAACTCGTATCAGGAATGAAAAAGGAGAGATCACTACTGATATGACAGAGATTCAAAGGGTAATCAGAAACTACTTTGAAAAACTCTACGCCACTAAAAATGAGAACCTGGAAGAAATGGATAAATTCTTGGACTCTTATAATCTTCCACGGTTGAAGGAAGAGGATGTAGCATATCTAAACACCCCCATCACCATTGATGAAATTAAAACAGTAATCAAATGTCTGCCGAAAAACAAAAGCCCAGGTCCAGATGGATTCACTAATGAATTCTATCAAACTTTCCAAGAGGAACTACTGCCAATCTTGGCAAGACTCTTTCATGAAATTGAACAAACAGAAACACTTCCAAATAGCTTTTATGAAGCCAACATCACCTTGATACCTAAACCAGACAGAGACGCTACCAAAAAAGAAAATTACAGACCAATATCACTGATGAATGCAGATGCAAAGATCCTCAACAAAATCCTGGCAAATAGGATTCAATGCCCGCGGTGTTCTATACTTGTGTTCCTGTTTACGATCTCTAAGGGATTATTGTGGGCCTTTGTTGTAGGAGTCTGGTTACATACCTGTTCTCTCCATGTTGCTGTTTCTGTTGTTGCTGTTTTCTTTGTGGTATAATGTGCAGTCAAGAGTTTGCATTGTTCCTTTTTCATGTATTTTGGACACTGCTCCCACGTATATGTTGACTATTACAGTGATCGGAGTTTCTACCCTGTTAAACCCTGTTATATGATTGTTAGGTATTAGTTGTGTATAAAATATATGTTCTAGGTGTTTCAGAATAGTGCTACCATTCTGTGTTTATCTTTTGTCTTCTGGCTTACTTCGTTTAACATAACATGATCTAGGTCCATCCACGTTGCTGCAAAGTCTGTGATTGTATCATTTCTAACTGCCATGTAATATTCCATTGTGTATATGTACCACATCTTAATGATCCATTCATCCGTTGTTGGACACCTAGGTTGGTTCCAAGATTTGGCTATTATACTGAGTGCTGCGATAAATAGTGGGGTGCATATGTATTTTGGAATGAATGTCCTTCCATCTTGTGGGTATATGCCTAGGAGGGCAATTGCTGGGTCAAATGGCAGCTCAATTCTGAGTTCTTTGAGCACTCTCCAGACTTTCCTCCATAGGTGTTGGACTAGGGGACATTCCCACCAGCAGTGGATGAGAGTTCCTTTCATACCGCATCCCCGCCAACAAAGGTTGTTTCCATTATTTTTGATGTGGGCCATCCTCACTGGTGTAAGGTGGTATCTCATTGTTGTCTTGATTTGGATCTCCCTGATGATGAGTGAAGGTGAGCATGTTTTCATGTGTTTGTTGGCCATCCTTCTGTCTTCCTCAGAGAAGTGTCTATTTATTTCATCTCCCCATTTTTTTATAGCTTTGTTTGCTTTTGGGGGGCTCAGCTTTCTGAGTGCTTTGTATGTTCTAGATATCAGCCCTTTATCTGATATGTCGAGTGAAAAGATTTTTTCCCATTCTGTTAGCTGTCTTCTTGCGTTAAGCAGGGTTTCTTTTGCCATGCAGAAGCTTTTTAGTTTGATGTAGTCCCATTTGTTTATATTTGATGCTAACGTTCTTGCCATTGGTGCTCCATTCTCAAAGACCTTTTTGATATATAGGTCTTTGAGTGTTCTGCCTATTTTATTCTCAATAAACTTTATGGATTCGGGTCTGATTTCAAGGTCTTTGATCCACTTTGAGTTGATTTTTGTATAAGGAGTAAGGTATGGGTTGATTTTCACTTTCGTACATGTGGTTTTCCAGTTGTACCAACACCATTTGTTGAATAGGCTTTCTTTGTTCCATTTCAGATTCTTGCCTCTTTTATCAAATATTAGTTGGCTATATACCTGGGGGTTTATGTCTGGGAATTCTGTTCTGACCCACTGGTCTGATGTCCTGTCTCTGTTCCAGTACCATGCTGTTTTGATTACTATGGCTTTATAGTATAGTTTCAAGTTAGGTAAGGAGATGCCTCCCAGCTTCTTGTTTTTCAGTATTTGTTTGGATATCCTGGGTCTTTTGTGGTTCCAGATGAATTTTGTGAATGCTTGTTCTAATTCTTTAAAGAATTGTGTCTGGATTTGGATAGGGATTGCATTAAATCTATATAGGAGTTTGGGTAGGATAGTCATTTTGATTATGTTAATTCTACCTATCCATGAGCATGGGATGTTCTTCCATTTCTTTAGATCATCTTCAATTTCTTTCTGGAGTGTTTTGAAGTTTCCCTGGTATAGGTCTTTCACTTCTCTTGTAAGGTTGATTCCTAGATACTTGATATTTTTTGATACTATCTTAAATGGAATTGTATTTTTAATCTCTCTCTCCTCAACTTCATTGTTTGTATATAGAAACGCTACTGTCTTTTGTGTATTGACTTTGTAACCAGCCACTTTGCTGTATTGATTAATTGTTTCTAGGAGTTTTACTGTGGACTCTTTAGGTTTTTCGATGTATATCATCATATTGTCGGCAAAGAGAGATAGCTTGTGTTCCTCTTTCCCAATTTGAATTCCTTTGATTTCCTTCTCTTGTCGGATTGCTATTGCTAGGACTTCTAAGGTTATATTGAATAAGAGTGGAGAGAGTGGACAGCCTTGCCTAGTTCCTGATCTTAGTGGGAATGCTTCTAGTTTCTCACCATTGAGTATAATGTTGGCTGTAGGCTTTTCATAGATAGCTGTAACTATCTTGAGGAAGGTTCCTTCTAACCCTATTTTGCTGAGTGTCTTTAACATGAAAGGATGTTGGATTTTGTCAAATGCCTTCTCTGCATCGATTGATATGATCATGTGGTTTTTGTCTTTCATGTTGTTGATGTGGTGTATAATGTTGATTGATTTGCGTATGTTGAACCAACCTTGCATTCCTGGGATGAATCCCACTTGATCGTGATGTATGATCTTTTTGATGAAGTGCTGGATTCGGTTTGCTAATATTTTATTGAGTATCTTTGCATCTATGTTCATTAGTGAGATTGGTCTGTAGTTTTCTTTTTTGGTAGTGTCTTTGCCTTCTTTGGGAATGAGTGTGATATTAGCCTCATAAAAGGAGTTGGGGAGGATTCCTGTTTTTTCTATGGTTTGGAAGAGCCTATGGAAAAGTGGTAGTAACTCTTCTTGAAATGTTTGATAGAATTCACCTGTAAATCCATCTGGGCCTGGGCTTTTGTTCTTAGGGAGTTTTTTAATTACATCTTCAATTTCCTCTGAGGTGATTGGTCTGTTTAGGATTTCTAGATCTTCCTTTTCCAGTCTTGGAAGAGGGTGTTTTTCCAAGAATCTATCGATTTCTACTGGGTTCTCTAGCCTAGTTGAGTATAGTTGTTCATAATATGATCTCATGATATGTTGTATTTCTTGGGGTTCTGTTGTAATCTCTCCCCTTTCATTTGTGATCCTATTGATTTGGGTGTTTTCTCTCTTTTTTTTGGTGAGTTTTGCCAGTGGTTTGTCTATCTTGTTTATTTTTTCGAAAAACCAACTCCTGGTCTCATTGATTTTTTGTATTGTTTTCTTGGTTTCTATGTTGTTTATTTCTGCTCTGGTTTTTATTATTTCTTGCCTTCTGGATGTGGTTGGACTTCTCTGTTGCTGATGTTCCAATTCTTTGAGGTGATCTTTTAAACTGTTGGTTTTGTTATTTTCCTGATTCTTGACATAGGCCTGAATTGCTATGAGTTTCCCCCTAATTACTGCTTTTGCTGTGTCCCATAAATTTTGACATGTTGTCTCTTCATTGTCATTTGTCTCAAGGAATCTTTTTATTTCTTCCTTGAGTTGTTCTTTGATCCAGCTGTTGTTGAGCAGCATGTTGTTTAATCTCCAGGTATTAGTTTTTCTCCATTGCTTCTTCTTGACCTCAATTTTGAGCTCTGTGGCATAGTGATCTGAGAGGGTACTTCTAATGATCCTTACCTTTGTGGTCTTATATAGGTTGGCTTTGTATCCTAATATATGGTCTATTCTGGAGAAGGTTCCATGTGGGCTTGAGAAGAATGTGTATTCTGCTTTCTGGGGGTGGAGGGCTCTATATAAGTCTATTAGCCCTAAATCTTCTAATTTTTCATTCAGAGCTCTTATTTCTTTGCTATTTTTCTGTTTGGTGGATCTGTCCAGTGGTGATAGTGGAGTATTGAGGTCCCCTGCTATTATCACATTTCCCTTCATGTGTTTCTCCAGGTTTGCCAGTAGTTGCCTCACATATTTTGCTGGCTCTACATTAGGTGCATAGATATTGACCAGGGTTAGTGTTTCTTGATCTAATGTTCCCCTGATCAGTAAGTAGTGACCCTCTTTGTCTCTGATCACTTTCTTGAGGTTGAATGCAATTTGGTCTGATATAAGAATTGCTGTCCCTGCTCTTTTTTGTTTTCCATTGGCCTGAATAATCACTTTCCATCCTTTTATTCTAAGCCTGTGCTTATCCTGCATCTGTAGGTGTGTTTCTTGCAGACAGCAGAAGTCCGGTTTATTTTTCCTAATCCAGTTCTCTACTATGTGTCTTTTAATTGGAGAGTTTAGTCCGTTAACATTTTGGGAGATTATTGAGAGAGAGGATTGTTGTGTAGTTGTGTTGTGTAGGGTGGTTTTTGTTACAATCGGGGGTTTGGATTGTGTAATTCGTCTTTGAGTAAGTCGTTTAGGATCGGTTTTGTTTGCACAAATAGTTCAAATTCGTTCTTGTTTGAGAATGTTTTTAGTCTATCCTCCCATATGAATGTAAGTTTTGCTGGGTATTGGACCCTAGGTTGGAAATTTCTTTCATTCAGTCGTTTAAATATGTCATTCCATTGTCTTCTTGCTTGAATTATTTCAAATGGGAGATCTGGTTTGATTCTTATGTCCCTACCTTGGTACTTGAGGTTTCTTTTCTTCCTTATTGCTTTAAGGAGTTCTTCTTTCTCTTTGTTTTTTGCCAATTGGATTACCATGTGTCTTGGTGTTTGTTTATTGGGGTCTATCTTATTGGGAACTCTTTTTATTTCCTGTATTGGCATTGCAGTATCCTTCCAGAGGGTGGGGAAGTTCTCCGCTATTATCTTTCTGACTACTTGTTCTTCCCCTTTCCCTACTTCCTCCCCTTCTGGTATACCCACAATTCTTAGGTTGTTTCTTTTGTCCTTTTTCATTAGATACTGGACCTTTCCTTCCAGTGCTTTGCCTTTTATTTCTTTGTTGGTTTCTTGATCATTTTTTGTTTACAGTTTTCCTTCGAGTTCTTCAATGTGTTTCTCCAATTCTGTGTTTCTGCTTGTAAGGCTTGTTACTTTGTCTGTTAATTCCTTCACTTCTTTTTGTATGGAATCTCTCATGTTCTTTAACATTTCTTCTTTAATTTGGCTGATTTGTTCATCCATAGATTTCTTATACTCGATAGCTAGGGTTTCTCTAATTCCTTTTATTAATTCTTGCATTTCCTTCCTCATGGCTGCTTTTAGGTCTTCATCGCGTGTATCTGTGTATTTTGGTGGACTTGGAAGCTTGCAAGAGTTTGTCACCATATCTCCAGATATTAGTGATTTCCTTGATTTACGCATATTTCTTTGTATTTAATGGTGTGTTTTAGAGTGCTGTGCTTCTAATTTTCACCTGTTTTGATCCCCTGTGGTGTGGGAGTTGGTTCCCTCCCTGAGGGTGGTTCTAGAGGGACTTTTGGGTGAACTCGCTGAGGTTTTGATCCTCCTGTACTCTTTATGTGGCCTGGTTAGTTGTTTTCCTCTTTTGTTGGCAGCTAGTACTGGCCCTTTCCTGACCACAGTGGTGGGGGGCACTGTTTCTCCTCTCCTTTTTCTCCTCTCCTCTACTAGTTGGAAGTCAGTCTTCCTCTTTATTCCTGTCAGCAGGTGTAGTTCCGCTTCTGGCCACACTGGTTGCGGGCGCTGTTGAGCCTGACTCTCTGTTCCCTCCCTTATCTGGGGGTCAATGAAGCTCTGCTCCTCCGAGTTACCGCGGAAGAAATTCCCCCAGTCAAGCCCTCCCGGTAGCTGCTCTCAGCCCTAGGGGGGGTCTCAGGTCCACTCTGGGGCTCGGGGCTAGGTTGCTCTAGGTTACCTAAAGGTCCAGGGGGCAGGCCCAAGCTCACCTAGTCTATTCGTCCCACCTGTCCCAGCTGGGCAGGTGACTCCGGCCCACTAGGTACTAGGGAATGTCCTCCCCAGTCTACGCTCGGGTCAGGTGGGATGAACTCTGGGGCCTGGAAGTTGAGGCAACGGGTGGTGTGGTCTCTGTGCCAACAAGCTGGCCTCTGCAGTCTATGGGGGGGGGGGTCGCGCGCAGGGTGGCTGGCGGCTGCGGGTCGTCCACGTGTGAGCGCCCTAAAACAGTGCACTCACCATGGACGCCGGGGTTCCCTACTCCCCGTTGGCGCGGCTGGCCTCTGCAGTCTATGAGGGGGGGGGGTCGCGCGCAGGGTGGCTGGCGGCTGCAGGTCGTCCACGTGTGAGCGCCCTAAAACAGTGCACTCATCATGGACGCCGGGGTTCCCTACTCCCCGTTGGCGCGGCTGGCCTCTGCAGTCTATGAGGGGGGGGTCGCGCGCAGGGTGGCTGGCGGCTGCGGGTCGTCCACGTGTGAGCGCCCTAAAACAGTGCACTCACCATGGACGCCGGGGTTCCCTACTCCCCGTTGGCGCGGCTGGCCTCTGCAGTCTATGAGGGGGGGGTCGCGCGCAGGGTGGCTGGCAGCTCGAGTATATGCATTCTAAGTCTCCAATCTTGGGTCCTGTCTCAGACCATCCTGGCAATGTCTGAATTCCACCTCAGTACCACAGGGGATATGCTTATTGAGGAAAAATGAGAAGGTTGGGTCATGAAGAAAATAACCTATCTTCACCTCAGTACATATAAAATATTTCATAATAAAGGAGCCATGTGGATAATCTTCATTTGTAGGTAATTAAAACCCAATATTCCTACTGTTATTAAAACTAATTATTTCAACTGACTGCATTTATATTACTTCAGATCCTTTTTTGGTATTATCTGATAATATGAACACTAAAGACAGCTGCTCTAAATAAACTGTCAGATTAACTATTAAATATATTTGATAGGTCTTGTCTGCCGTTTGCATTAGGGAGGTTTGTTTCAGGCTAATGGTGAGGACTTGCAACTCTGCTTCAGATCCGTTGTTTTGTTTGTTATTTGGGGTTTGTGGAGTGGTGTCAGGGATTGAGCCCAAGACTACATACATGCAAAGTATGTCCTCTACCACCAGGTTCTCTCCAAAACCCTGAACTATAATTTAAACCATAACCTTTTAATTTTGTTTTTGGTCAGTTCAACAAACATGTAACAAGTGCCTACTATGTATCTGGTGTCAGATTCTGGGATGATTATAAAAAGACAGCTTCTGTTTTTCAGCCTCTCACAAGGTAGGAGGTGAGATTGACAAATACATAAAAAGCTTTGAATACAATGTAGACTGTGATAAGTGCTAGGCTTGAAATACAAATAAAGTGCTGAAGAATCCCAGGAGGGGAAGGGAATTCTGAATGGGGTTAGGATAACGAGTCTTCCATATGTGGAATGGGAAAAGAGATAGTATTTAATTTGTATATATATATATATATATATATATATATATATATATATATATATATTTAATTTGTGTTAAAGCTTAACAATGAAAGAAAGGATAAGGATTGTCTGTTTTCAATCCTCAATTGTTTTGCAGACAGCATTAATCAGACAAATAATAAATTTATAGATATAATGGGATTTATCAATACCCATTACAGACAACTCTAAAGGATGGGAAAAGGTTTTGGAAAACAAAGTTCTAAATAAAATACAGGATGACAATTTAACTTAGCTTTTGAGTCACTGTCTAGAATGTTTCTTATTGACCATAGTTGGCATTCTCCTCAGGTTATTCAATATCTGGCAGAAGGCACTAGCATAAATGTTTCCAAAAAATTCTTACCAAAGTAACATGTTAATCTTTGTGTTGCCTGGTATCTCATTTTGTCCTGAATTCTTTTGGTGAAGCTATCTATAAATGTCTCACAGAATATATTTTTGAGAAACACAGCCTTAGGATAATACATGATTAAGGGTTAAATGACTAAGTTAAACATCCTAAAGAGAGAAGGTAATTGGGGTCTATGTCTGTCAATCCATCTGGCTAGATACTGCTCTTTGTCTAAAAACAGAACTAAAGGTAGTGAGATCTTTGGAAAGAGTTTCCCTTGGCAAAGGCATAGCCACAAAGAGGATGAATGCTGACCTTTTCCCCCTCACCTGATCACAGCTTTTAAAAGTCACCATCAATTTTAAAATGTGTCTTTAAAGCTCTAAATATGGCCCTAGGACATTACTCTTTAGATTCGAGTTCAAGATGATGGTCACAAGCATGTCCTGGAGGCAGTTTTGAGCACTTTAAAAGCTTCATTTAGTTTTCAAGTGTGTTCAGTGTTCTTAGTAGCCTGAAAGGCATAGAAAGGCTTCCATAATTCAATAGAATTGAATTATGGGTTTAGTTGAAGTTACTTGAATTCAGTTCAATAATTCTATTGAATTATGGGTTCAGTTTATAAATATTATCAGTTTTTAAATATATGATACTGGTCCTGTGATAGAAGAGAAACCTATGGCAGGATTTGATTTTATCTGTTGCATGGAACATATTTCCAAGAATGGGTAATACACAAAGAACATCAGTGCCACAGATAGCTGTGATATTTACTCATTAATATAGTCATTTTTAAGAAGGAAGGCAATGTTTTCATTATTATAACATCAACTGTAGAAGTTTATAGTTTGAGTCTATATTAGAGACCTTTAAAATTGTTATATTAAATATCTAGAGCCTATTGAAAAAGTATAAGTCAATTTAGAAATCTCTGCTTTAAAGATAGTAGTCTATATTATAATTATATTCTATAGAGACTGCTTTACAAAGATCAGGTTGGAATTAAAACTTGATGGTTTTGTGCTTTCACTAAAGCATACTAAAACATGCTATGCCATTCTCCTATAACTAGTGGCCATGCTCCCATCTTGTCAAAAAGGCATTTCGCGAACAATAAAGTGCTAGAAACCCAAGATTTATGGCTCTCTCACTCAAAATGTTCATATGATTCTGTTGATTAAAGGAACCTATCATTGAACAGTGTAATTCTTGGGTTACCAAGGTAACATTCAGGTTAATCAGCTGCACTGCACTTTGCCTAATTGAGGGAGAGCACTTGAGCTCCCACTTCAGTTCCTGAAAGATAATCTTTTTCTTTCATTTTTTCAATTGCAGACTATTTCAGATGCTCTTGACTTCAGAATTGTTGCCCTATTTGTGTCTAACACATAGAACTATGCCCCATATTGCTGCACAATACGATGGCAAAGAAAAGAGACAAAGATGCACTAATAAGAACAAGAAAAAAACCCTGGATTTATTTAGCACTGGTGATGGCCCACTGGAGGAACCTCCGAAGATGAAGGCTCCAGCCCGAGGTTCAGGTTACTTACATACTGGGATCATCTCCAGGTCGGGGAATAGTCTGCACTTGTGGCTGGTGCTCAAGAATGGGGAGCATTGACCCCTACACATAACAAGGTGACATAGTATAAAAACATGTTAGGGAGAAACAGTAAAAGAAGGAATGGGAGTCATGCTTCTTTAATAGTGGTAATGATCAAAAAGTGGGAATAGGAACCAGACCCCCTGCACAGGAATCAGACCTCCCTATGCATGGAGATAGGTCTCATAGAATGGAGTCAGGCATCCCTTCACAATATCTCTAATGCTTGGTTAACTGGATCTTACAAAGGTCATTTCTTTTTGTTTTATGTAAATATGTTACACTAGCTACAATTCTCTAGACCTATAGTAAGACTTTAAAAAAAAAATTGGAACCGGTGAGGTGGTGCTAGAGATAAGGTGTCTGCCTTGAAAGCACTAGCCAAGGAAGGACCCAGGTTTGATGCCCCAGCATCCCATATTGTTCCCCCAAGCCAGGGGCAATTTCCTAGCGCTTAGTCAAAAGTAACCCCTGAGCATCAAATGGGTGTGGCCGGAAAAAAAAAACTTTTCTGAAGACACTTATTTTTGGCTGTTCTGGGATAAAACCCAGGTCTTTATTCATATGGAGTATGTACTTTAACCAGAGTCACATCCCAGCCCAATTGTAAAATGATTGCTGTTATAACATTTTTAAAAAAAATATATATTTTTTTTGCTTTTGGGTCACACCAATGATGATCAGGGATTATTCCTGGCTCTACACTCAGGAATTACTCTTGGCAGTGCTCAGTTTTTGGGGACCATATGGGCTGCTGAGAATTGAAGCCAAGTTGGCTCTATGCAAGGCCAACACCTTACTGTCTGTACTATTTCTCTGGTTCCTATTGTTATAATCTTGTGTATAAATATTAACACATTGGCTCATGTTTTCTTTTTTTTTTTTTTTTTTGGTTTTAGGGTCACACCCGGTAACGCTCAGGGGTTACTCCTGGCTATGCGCTCAGAAGTCGCTCCTGGCTTGGGGGACCATATGGGACACCGGGGGATCGAACCGCAGTCCGTCCAAGGCTAGCGCAGGCAAGGCAGGCACCTTACCTCTTGCGCCACCGCCCGGCCCCTCATGTTTTCTATTTATTTTCTCTTCTTTGTTTTTTTGAGTCCTTAGCCATTGGATTAAATTGGAACAAGAAGCAGAGAGTTAGATATATTTGACTGAACATCCTACTACTTTATAGGAAAATGTGTCAGCTAAAGTCTCAGAACATCATTTTATACTTTCTTTGTTCTCACCTTCCCAAAAAAGTGTAGAGTTGACTCAATAAACTACTGGATAGTTGCTGCTCTTTAGAGAGAGTATCATTACCCAAATTTAATTTTATTTTTGGTGAGGGATGGGAGCTTGGTCTACATCCAGCAGTATGTATGAGGGCTGAGTCCTGGCTCTGTGCTCAGTGATTACTGCTAGTGGAGACTCAGTGAACCATATGTAGTGCCAGGGATCTTACCCAGGTTGGCAGTGTGCAAGGCAAGTATCCATCTTCTGTACTATATCTCCAATGCCCAACATCAATCTAGTTTAAAAATGGATAGCTAAAAATAAATGTTTTTGAACTACTAAAACCACATGTCTACACTATTTATAGTGTATAAATCATTGTTCAGTCACATGTGTTTTTGTGTGTTGTGTTTGAGATCATGCAAAAAAGACTTCAAAAAGTATTTAACAACTGCCCAAGGTAATGATATTCAATGGGATGAATTTTGACCTTAAATAAAAATAATAAGAAAAATTGACCATTATATGACTGAAAAATGCTTTGAGATTTATGGTTTATAAATTATGGTTTCATATTGATGAATGAGATAACATTTTTGCTATGAAAATTTTTCTACTAATTGTACAGAATCTTTTTAATTTTAACTCTTTGGAATGACTGTTTATATGTACTTTTATTGAACCACTTTTACTTTGTAGTTATTTTGACAGTTTAAGCTAAAATGCGTTTTAATAGAACAATATTAGATAAGATTTCTTCTTGTTTTTGAAAGGCTAATAAAAAACTGAGTGAAAAATTTGTTTGGAATTCATGTGGTACATGCACATAAATATAGACTAGAGATTTTTTTCTATTAGGTGAAACACTGTTTACTTAATCAGTACTCCTGTGTATTCTACTGACTTGTGTTTTCTCCCCCATTGTGCATCACAAACTCATATAATTATTTCTGAGCCATCTATTCTGTACCATCAACTTGTCGATCTATTCTGTTAGCTGCATGCTTCTTTTAGTTGGTATTAACAATTGGTATTGATTAGTATTCAGGAGGGAAGGAACATTCCTTGAAACCAGTAATTAGCAAGTAAGCTTCTTAATTATAATTTTATTATTAACTTTCAAAATAATATCAGACAGATCTACTTGCATCTAAATATATACATAGGCTTAAGAAATATAATAAAATATAATAAAAGCATATTCACTCAGCTTTAGACAATGCTGTTTACTTATTCATTTCAAATTCCTCAAATGGATCTTCAACATATTTTATATAGCCAGGTAATGAAACTTAGATTTAAAGAATTTACACTATTCTGAAAGCATTGTGCCATTAAATGTAGGCACAAACAAAGAAGAGAAGAATGATCATGGTAAAAATTATCTTTTTTTATACTCAAGTATTAGAGACAATTATGGGCATTGTTGAATAGGAAGATTATGTTCTTTCATGTCCTTTCTTCCTTGCCCCTCTTAAAAATAACTTTTTATTTTACTTATAAATAAGGCAATTTTGGATGATATATTTTAGTCATTTAAAGGATGAATTAACCAATTTCCCAGTAGTCTTCATGATCACAGTAGTTCTTAAGAGTTTGAGAATATTGATTTTTTTTATTTCCTAAAATCTGGATACTTTTTCAATTTTAACAGCATCAACATCATCTTCATATATTTATTGTATTATATATGCTTAGGAGACATTAAATAGTGTTTTATTCTTAAAAAAGGCACATCCTGCACCAAATTGATTATTTTATTTATAAGAAATTAGCTCTTTCCAAATAAGAATTTTTTGCATAAAATGTAATCTGTATAAGTTTTCATGTTTCAAGAATTAACTTTTAATCTGTTTAGCTAAAATTTGGTTAGTGATGTTGTCAACTCTGCAATTTAAAACTGGGATTTCTTTGTGGGACACAATTCCTTTCAATCAACTTAATATCCCATCTTGGTCTCTAAGGGACAGTAATTGAGTTTAGGCTAGTTTTAAATAGCGATAAGGACAGGGAACACAGATGGGTATTTCACTGATTAACACTAACTCTGGCCTAAGGCCCTGGTGTCAGGCATTAGATTAGGACATTATGAAGAGAATGACAGAGTTTTGGTACTTTATTCCCCTCAATAACATTCTTTCACATATTAAGTTTATCCCCCCCTAGGTAGCTATTTTATCATGCAGAAGGCCTTAATCCACTGATGTGACTCTCTCTGCTCTCACTTTGATGCAGTCTCTGTTTACAAGAGTAATGCGGTCTGTGTAAGACAAAGTACTTGGGACAAGGACAAATGAATAAGGCTTTTAAATGCACAGTGATCTGACCCAAAAACTAAACAAAACCTACATTGCACACACACACACAGACACAAATGCACAAATCCAGGCACACATACGCACACCAGTGCCAACAACAGCAAGAGGCTATTTTGGAATTGTAATTATGATGCTTGCATCTCAGAGAATCTCACATTAGGATTTCATCAAGAAGACCCTATGTTACTGATCTCCTTGTTTGGCACTTTATCTTTTCTTCACCTTTGACCTTCCTTTCAGGCTCTCTTCAAGGCATCATGAACGTAAGCTCTTGTGGTGTTCTTTTAGAAGGAGGATTGCTGCCATCCCCTCTGGTGAATTGAAGCAGCTGCTGGAATCAGTGACAAGGTTGGGTCCAGACTTGGTATCCTGGCTGGGAAAGAGATTATGGGTCAGTCCCCAGTGCTAGGATACAAAAGATTCAAGCAGTTCAGGATTTTTTGGATATCCGAAAAAGATTTCATGAAATTTGTAAAGATCTAACAGTGCATTGCAGATTTCATGTGGTCTAAACAGCTTATACTAAGTCCAACTCTCCGTAGTCAGTAAATGGTATTTTCACAGCTATGCAATTTTTCTTAGACTGAAATGCAGAGGAACAGTTTAAACCCACCAAATTGTGTGTCTGTTGGATGAAGCAGGTGGCCTTTTACATTTTGCTGCTTTGCTTTAGCTATTAAATTTTGGAGGATCTCTGTGTTATATTGTGAAGATTTACACTTTTTCTCTAAAAATAAAAAAAAATCACACAATGTTTTTATTTTTCAGAATACTGGCAAGTAGTCATATAAAATACTATGCAATGTCAAATGTATAAAAATATTCTTAAGCAATTTTTTATAAAATTAATAAGTAAGATATTAAGAATTAATTTTGTCAAAAATTAATTTCTTACTAAAATGTGAAGAAAAATAGTCTTTTGGAATTTTCTAGGATTGAGAATTTGTAACAGAAATTTCTTATGTAATTATAAAATATAATTATAAGCTAAGTTTATAAATTTCAGATTATCCTAAATAGGATCTTTCAAAAGTTCAGGATTCCAGAGAGAAAATTTTAAATTCAATATATGTATTTCTACTAGCCTTTAATTTTTATTTTAATTGACATATTTTTTTCTCCAAAGACTCTTAATAGTAATCCACAAGATGGTGGGGGGTATGAACTTTGTTGAAGTAATAAGTGAAGATAGTGTGGAATAACCCATTAAAAGTTTTTTTATTACAACATTGTGATTTGCCAAGTTGTTAATAATAGTTGTTTAGGCTTTATATGTTCAAGCACCAATCCCACCACCAATGTGACCTTCTCTTCACGTGCACCGAATTTACCACCCATCACTCTGGCCTGTAATCTTGCAGGCACAAATTTTGTTTGTTATAACATAAAGGACAATGGAATGATCGAAACTCAGATTGATAAGAGTCCATTTGAAATCATTGTTATATCTCTCCATGGTGCAATTTAAGTCAGTGACTAAGGATTTATCAGGCTGTCATTGGTGTTAGTTGAGTTGTCTGTGTTATGGTTAGGAACAATGATAGATTCCTATGTAACTTTCCATCAGATTTCTGGTAATAGTACTAGGCTGATACCATTATAAAATTTTGAGGTGTTCCATATCCATAATCAGCCATAAAGTACAAGATTTATAAATCTGAAACAAATTTTGGGACCTAGTATTTTGATGAGATTAAGTTGTAGAACTGGGCTGTTTCTGTTGAAAGTTGTAGGGTGTGGTGCTGGGCTACTGTGGTTTCATGCAGAAAGCTAAATCTACCCTCACCATTCTGAGAATGCCACAGAAGTATTAAAAACAAGCAATTTTTTAAGAAAACATTTTACATAATCTGTGTAGCTACATCATAAATTGTTAGGATGATTCAAGAACCAGCCTCTGTCTGATATTATTTATTACCGTGGTCATAGACACATTGGTATTTATTTACATCTTCAGTGGCCTCACAAAACTGTCCTAAAACAGTCTCTTTCACAGAGTTGGGTAAACTTAGGGAGTGTGTGTGTGTGTGTGTGTGTGTGTGTGTGTGTATTTAAACTCTTTAGAGCTGCATGTTTTGAAGGCAATCAGTACAGGTTCATATTCTTCCTTTCCCAATTATTTGGAATCCTTGTAAGTCAATTAATTTTGACAAAAGTTCTTTGGAGAAAACAGTATTAGCAAAGAATACATCCCATACCTAGAAAGTGTCGGGTTTAGAGTTTCATACCTAGAATACTGCTTATCTAGGTCAGGACATTCATGTCATTCTGTGAATGACAAATTGCAAGAAAACTTAAAATCTTTTGCTTTCTTGTTTATTTTTTTAAGTCAACCAAAACATTTTATTATTTTTATATCTAAGGATCCCAATTTTAAAAATTCAATATGCCTTACATGGGAATTTCCTTTTTAATAAGAAAAAATATAACTATAAACAATTTAAGGGGACTGGAGTGGTAGCACAGTGGTAGGGCATTTGACCTTGCATGCAGCTGACCCAGGACGGATGCAGGTTTGATCCACTGCATCTCATATGATCCCCTGAGTCAGGAGCTATTTCTGAGCGCAGAGCCTGGAGTAACTCTTGAGTGCCACTGGGGTTCCCCCCCCCCACAAGAAAAAAAAACAAAAGCCTCTCCAAAAAATAATTTAAGAATAGTATTATATTTGGGGGCTGGCGCGGTGGCACTCGAGGTAAGGTGCCTGCCTTGCCTGCGCTAGCCTAGGACCTACTGCAGTTTGATCCCCCGGCGTCCCATATGGTCCCAAGCCAGGAGCGACTTCTGAGCGCATAGCCCCCTGAGCGTCACCGGGTATGGCCCCGAAACAAAACAAAAAACAAACAAACAAACAAACAAAAAGAATAACCCCTGAGTGTCACCGGGTGTGGCCCCGAAACAAAACAAAAAACAAACAAACAAACAAACAAAAAGAATAGTATTACATTTGAGGATAGGGAGGATTTTTGTGGTCCTAGTTTAGTAGTTGGTTATCTGGTGCAACCTTATTTTATCAGTTAAAAATTTGAGATTACCTCATTTTTCCTGCACCACGAAGATCAAAAAGTTAATTTGAAGTGAAGTAGAAACAAGATTTTGGTTCATAGTCTAATAAATCTAATCAAAGTTTTCAGAGGAGAGTTGTGGGGTAAGAGATTATTTGCTCTAAACCAGTGAAATCCATGTGAAGGTAAATGTGTTTTTCTGTACAATAAATCTTTTCATGCACAGGTTGTGAAACTCCTAATGTCCTAATGTCTAAATTATCATACCAACAAGCATTATGTTATGCAGCAAACAAAAGCATTATGCATTACTTCCTCTTCACTTTGACACTTTCACATAACTTTCATCATTAGAAAGATTGGCTTTTATAATATTCACATGAGTTTGACGTGAGCCAACAAAAGCTGTGGAAATCGATTAGAGAGGAAAATTCAGCTTTAAATCTTGTGTTCCCATATGGGCTGCCTGTAGCCCCTGGGCAGCCAGAAGCTGGCATGTGGCTCTTCTCTGACACAATTCTGAAATAAAATGAGGTGGAAGCTAAAGCTCAATACTTAAAAAAAAAAAAAAAATTGTTCCTTTGGTCCATTCTAGTTACCACATAAGCTAGTGCTTTCATGCATTTAAGTTCTGAAAAAATGCTAGTTATAATGAGGCAAAAATCTGATATGGAAAATGAGGCAGTTGGGTCTGAATTCTGAGGTTAGATTTTTAAAAATATAATAACTTGCTCTCTTGGGCTGGCGGATTTGGTCTCTTGCATTCTCTGGTAGTCAAGGAAAAGTTAGCTCAAGTTTTGCTCCCTCTGCCATTAACAGATGGCACACAGATCTAAGCATAAGCTGTGGCTCTTGGGCCACAGGCAAAGGGTGAGGGCTGCTCCCCCGTGGACACCCTCAAAAGGCCCTAAGCTTGAGTAGCACAAATGAAAAGGTCTAGTGTTGGTGTTAATTACGCAGAAACCACACAGAAAGTGCTGGCTGTTACTGAGTTGAGAGGTTGGGCATCTCTTCTTCCCCAGATAAAAGGCTTGATATGAAAACATTTTGCAGAGGACAATGAAGTAAAGATTAGCATAATCTTCTGCAGTATCCTCAGTAAGCTATCCATGAGTGAGTTGCTTTTTTCTCATTCCTTTGGCTCTAATGTCTGGATTTAAGGAGTGGTATTGTTAAAAGTAGGCTTTGTCCTTGGAGCCTGACAGTTGTGTTTTTCCCGCCTTCATGTGATCATCCCAGTTGCTAGTCTCCTGCTCTTTGGGTTGCAGACAATGGAAGAAAAAAAATGAAGTGTCAGTTCATTGATAGAATCTCTCTGTGCTACGTTATTCTTAATCCAGACTCTTCAGGCTGTTTTCCCTTCTTTCTTTCTCTCTTTCTTTTAAAACATTCTCTCACCCATGTTCCTTATTTGAATGGGGAGAAAGTTTATTTAGTATTATTTAGTATTATAGAACAAATGGCCACAAACTTTGAAGCCTTAGGAAATTTAAAAACAAACAAGAAATTCAACGAGTGTTGTTTTCTCTGTGCTTCAACTAGAATGTTAAATATAAATATCATTCTACATTTTGGATCAAAATATGGGTAACCATTAAAATGGCTATTCAGAGACATGCAATCAAAAGCCTTAAGTATTGAGGTTTTCCATGAGAAGACTGTAAGTAACTTGCACAATGCAGCTTAGTACTGTTCTCTCGGGGGCTGGTCCAGTGGCTAATGCACTAGCTTGTTGGCCACTTTGATCCTGGCTGCCCTGTTTTAAGTCTTGCTATGACTGGTTAAGCTAGTGCTCTATAACCTGCAGGATAACTCGAGGGTTCTGAAAGTCACGAGGCCTGGTCCCCAAGATCAAAATATAAAAATAGGTCTGGGGTCAGGGAACTCAACAAGCCTCTGGAAGCTCTTCATTTTACAGCTGGAGACTGTCTCTTATGTATTTAGAATTCGTCATTAGGATTCTGACAAAGAAGTGCAGTATGGGATTGCTTCAGGGCAGGCTCTTTGAATCTTATTTCTGATTAAAAAAAAAAAAACAACTTCTGGCTGCTGACAGGAGACAAGGCGAGTACAAGGAACGAATTAAAAAGCAGCTTATGGGGGCCCGGAGAGATAGCTCAGCGGCGTTTGCCTTGCAAGCAGCCGATCCAGGACCAAAGGTGGTTGGTTCGAATCCCGGTGTCCCATATGGTCCCCCGTGCCTGCCAGGAGCTATTTCTGAGCAGACAGCCAGGAGTAACCCCTGAGCACCGCCGGGTGTGGCCCAAAAACCAAAAAAAAAAAAAAAAAAAAAAAAAAAAGCAGCTTATGTCTACTGATGGCTGAAGAAGGGTTAGGATGGCTGAGTTTTGAAGGGGTGAAAAATTCCCGAGTTTATTTATTATAGTAGACAAATTTGGTGAGCTATGGGTGACTTTTAAAGGCCTGTAGAGCCCTCTAGCATGGGTATCTTAAAAACCTGTGTTGAACAATTTGTTGACCCTTTCAAATGTCCACTGTGACTACCTTTGACCTGGATTCTATTCTTGACCTACTTTGCCTACTCTTTGTATTGACCAAGTCACACAAAAACTTGGTGTGACTTAGCTAACTTTTAATTTTCTTTTAAAAATGCCATAGTGGTTTGATATTTTTTCTCTCATTGAGGTAGATAATTTTATTTCAGACTATAATCCAAGCCAAGACAAACCACTTGATGGAGCCTAACTCACCTGAGCTTGAATTAGTGAGCTGAAGCCACCATGTTTTATGGTCTGACATTGAAAAAGGAAGGGACTTTGAACGTAATTTGATGGTTATTGTGTCATGATGACATGTCTTGGGGCCAAAAGTTAACCTAGATAATTTTCATTATAAAACTTTATGATTCCTGAAAGCAAGGAACATTTATTTATTTATTTATTTATTTATTTATTTATTTATTTATTTATTTATTTATTGGTTTTTGGGTCACACCTGGTGGTGCTCAGGGGTTACTCCTGGCTTTGCGCTCAGAAATCACTCCTGGCAAGCATGGGAGACCATATGGGATGCCAGGATTCGAACCACCATCCGTCGTGGATAGGCTGCGTGCAAGGCAAACACCCTACTGCTATGCTATTTCTCTGGCCCCGAAAGCAAGGAACATATATATTTGTGAGTTACAGGTCTGCCTCTAAGCTGCTTGTTGATAGGACTTCTATGATCATTATTTCATTATCTATGCAGTGATTTCCTCAGTGATGGACCCACAGTTTTACTGAGAGGATTAAAAACTATCATGTATTTAGAGTCATTTATAAACTTGTAAATAGTTATATCAACATAAGATATTTTTAAAATTTCTAAAGAAAGTTTCCCATTAAACATTGATTCATTTAGCATACATTTCACAAAGACAATTGAGGCACAGCTTCTGCCTTCAAGGAAGTCACAATGGAGTAAGAAACCAAAATAAAATCACTGCTTTTGCAATAGTGATTAAAATTAAACTGTAACCTCTATTTCTTCTAACAAGTACTGAAATTTTATTATTGTAAATTAGATTTATAGCATTTTGTGATAGTGAGGAATTATTGAAAAGTATATAATCCTAAATATTTTATACTTTAGCAAATATTTAGAGAAACATTTAGTGTGTAGGGAGAAATACTGAAGACTATCTTTGCTCACCCTCAAACCATTATTTTATAGTTTACTTCTATATGTATCTGTATATATAAGTGTACATATATAAATCTGTAATATTTAATATATTCAGAGATGTTAGTGAGTAAGTACATGAAGTTTGAGTAAACACACCTAAAATCTATTTTTCTCTATTAATTAGCTAAATTCTTTATAGTCCACTTTTAAATCCTTAGAATCTCACTCCATAAAAATCTTTATTTCTGGATCAAGAAAGTCCCCATAGCAGAAAAATCTTCACGTATATGAACAGTTAGTTTAAGACAATGGGATCAAGAGCTGAAAAAGCTTGGATGTTAGACCCAAAACATAAAATGTTGAGGAAAACATAGACCCAATTCTTCATTATATTTATTTCAAGGATATCATTAGGGATTTGACTCTAATGGCAAAGAAAAAGCAGTCATATATGATTACATCAAACAAAAATGCTTTTTCATAGAAAAGTATAGTTAAGATGTAAAGATACTCTAGTAAATATTTGCACACCTTGCATCTGATTATGGTATACTATTCATGATGTATAAAATACTAAAATTACTCAACAATGGGAAACACAAAACCATCTGAAAAATAGGAAGAAATGTTAAATAGATACTTTACCAAAGAAAATACATAACTTCTCAAAAATACAGTAATATGGCCCTGGAATTCTACTTCTGGGCAACTGCTTACAAGATATAAAAACATAAGTTTTAAAGGAGACATATACATTCTTGTTAACTAAAAAATGAACAAGTGCTCAATATCAGATTAGTTGGTAAATACATGTTATTATATGTACACAATGGAATACTATTCACCTATGAGAAAATATTAAATGTTGCAATTTCCTGAAACCTGAATGGAGTTGGAGGTTGTCAGGTTAGGTAATATAAGTCAAAAAGAAAAAAATAATGATAAGTGAAATAAGTGAGAGGGAAAACAAATACCAGCTGAATTTCACACATAGGTAATATAGAGTAGAACAAAACAAGGGAATAGTCATTATAAAATACAATAAACCCTTAGATTTGGAATATAAAACTGATTAATAGGGATGGAATGAGAGGATAAAGATTAGATTTAAGGGGACACAAGAATAGAGGTAGAGATCAATGGGCATTTGGCAGTGGTGATAGCCACTTTGTACATTATTACCATAAACTCAAACACAATTTATTGTAACCATGTTACCTAAGCTACAAATATAATAACAAAAAATCTCACTCATATTCAGAGTGTAAAGAAACAAAACAAAAAATTAGACAGTCTCCAAAGGAAACTAACCCTGAGATATTGTCAATAAAGCAGTGATCTGAGGATATAGGTAATGGGGGATTGTAGAAGGGATTTTGTTATAATGGTGAGAGGTCTTTGCACTCTGGTGGTGGACTTGGTGTAGTAGCATTGCAAGTGTAAAAGAGTACTGCTGATACTATCCAATAGTATAAAGTATATACAGATGAACATTAGACACATGAAAAGGGCAAAGCAAAATAAATGGCAATAAGATAATTCATTGCACCAGTTAGAATGACCTAAATTGAAAATCCAGAAACATACCATATTTTCCGGCGTATAAGACAACCCTTCAACCCATGAAAAACTTCCTAAAAGTCTTAAAAGTAAGTTACTTCTTAAAAGTAAGAGGGGGGAAGATCACTCGTCCCTGAAGCTGAAATAAGTTTCAGCATGCCATATACTGGCATAATAAAATGACTCCCAACTTTTAGGTACTTCTGCGAATGTGGAGAAAAGCAACCCTCATACACTATTGATGGGAATATAAACTGGTTCACCCTTTATGGAAAGCTGTAATGGAAAGTCTAGAAAAGTTAAAAATAGACCTGCTATTTGATCCAGCAATTCTGCTACTAGGATATTTGAAAGATAAATCTGAAAAGATACACACAAATGTTTGTTACAGTGCAATTATAGTAACTAAGACCTGGAAACAAAGTCCCCAGAATCTGTAATGTGCACATACAATGCAGCACACACATACAAATACCATACAGCTATGAAAAAAATAGTCTTGCCATTTGTGACAATATGGAACGAATTGAAAAAAATGTCATAAGGAGAAATAGAAACAACAGATATCACTCGTATGTGGGATGTAAAGAACAAAGACATGAATAAAGAAGTCCTTAGACTTTGAAGGTACAACTGAGGTTACAAAACTTGGAAAAGAAATAGAACTGAAAATATGGAAGTAATCCAATTGACTGTGGTGGAATGATATTGCTGCTTTGGTGGTGGGTATGATCTAGGACATTGCATATTGAAGAGGCATAAAATTACATCCCTAATATATACATCTACAGATATGTGTAGCCTTTTAAACCAATGATACCTGGATTAATGAAATTATTATTATTTTCTGGGGGGTCACACCTGGCAGTGCTCAAGGGTTACTCCTGGCTTTATGCTCAAAAATTGCTCCTGGCAGGCTTGGGGACCATATGGGATGCCAGGATTTGAACCGCTGTCCTCCTGCATGCAAGGCATATTCCATACCTCCATGCTATCTCTCCCAAGAAATCTTTATAATGATTTTCCATAGTCTGAATCAATATGCACTACCACCAACAGTTTAACAGTTTACAATATTATTTTTGTCTTTTGTAATATTTTTTACTTCTGTCTTTTTGTTATAAATTATTCTCTCAAGTGTGCAAAAATTTTTTTCCGAAAATTTTTATTTGCATTTCCCTGACAAGTTATAATAAGGATTTCTTCATGTGCTTATTGACCAATCATTTTTTTTATGAAGTGTGTATTTTTATTCCCTTTTTTTATTTTGCAGGGTGAGGGTGAATTGTTGGACCAACCTGGAAATGATTTGGGGACTACTTATGATTTTGTAATCTACTGTAGAGTTGCTCCTAGAAATTCTTGAGGGACTTCACTGTGCCACAGATAAATTCCAGGCCTCTCACATGAAAACATGTATGCAGCCCTTTAATCTATCTCTCTGCCTTTGCTTTCTATTTTTGTTGTTGCTTAGTTACTTATTTTTTATGGATTAATTTCTTTGTTTCTTAGTTTAGTGACTTATATCTTGGAATGTATCTCTTTTGTTTTTGGTCAGGCATTTATTTTTTGTCATTCTCCCATTTCATTCTAATGATTGCTTCTGTCACAGTGAGATGTGTTTAGTTGAATGTAATACCATATGAGAGTTTCCTTTTGTTTCCTTGCCAAATGAAGTAGACATCACTGATGACACTATCTTAGGGTGATTTTTATTATATAAATTTGAGACTTACAATTAAATCTTTAATCCATTTTGAGTTACTTTTTTTGAATGGTCTATTTCATTCTTTGGATGCGGCTATCTAGTTCCTCAGCCCCATTTATAGAAGTGAATTTTTTTTCTCCATTGTATATTTTTGGCTCTTTTATTATAGCTCAATGACTGATATATCCTAGGGTTTATTTTTGCCCTTTAAATTCTATTCTATTAGTCTTAGTATTTTTTGAGGGGTGTCCATTATCATACCATTTAATTATGGTGTAGGTTCTATTTCTTTTAATTGGACATACTGTTTTCTTAATGAGTCCTTTATATTTGTTGTGCTGATTTCTAAATAGATTCATTTCAATGCAGTTGCAAATGGTATTGTTTTTTAATTTCTTTGTTTCTAGTTTTTATTTGCACATAGAAATATAACAGTTTTTCTACCTGTTGATTTTGTGTATGGAAGCCTTAACCTCCTTGTGTTGATTCGCTAATTTTAATAGTCTCATTGAATCTCGCATATTATAATGTCATAGGATATCTTTAGTGCTTTCTATGTATGTTATCATGCCATTTAAAAACAATTTTAGATCAAATTTTTCCTCTAAAAATTTGGATCTCTGGGATTCTTTTTTACTTGTTGAATTTCTGTGACTAGGATTTCTAACACTATATTGAACAATAATAATGCAAATGGTAATCTTTGCTTTGATCTTTAAGTAAAACCTGCTTGTTTTCAATTGAGCTTAATTTGACTGTGATTTGTCATATCTAACCTTTAATATATTGAGATATGTTTCTTATATTACCAATATGTTCAGTGTTTTTAAAAAATGATAACTAGGTATTGAGCCTTGTCAGTTTGTTTGCATCTATTGGCATGGTCATATGAATATATTTCTTTTCTTTGGTGTGGTGCATCATATTGATTTGTACATGTTGAATCATCGTTGCATTCCTGAAATAATACCACTTACTCATTATGTATGATCTATTAATAAATTTCTAACTTCAGTTTGCAAAAATTTTGTTGAAGACTTTGCATCTGTTTTTGTTGGAGAGACTGGCCTATAGAATTTGGGGGAATCGTGGGGTGGTGAATGGTATGTTTCTGTTTTTGGTATCAGGGTAATGTTGGTCTCACAGAATTGGGTAGAATTACTATTTCTTCAAACTTTAAAAAAGAACTTGAGAATTTAAGTAGTATGTAATTTCTTAAGGCTTGATAGAGTTTACTTGTAAAATCATCTGCACTGAGCGTTTGTTTGGGAGCGTCTTTAATTATTGTTTCAGTTTTTCTCCTTGTAATTAGCCTTTCCAGATTTTCTATATATATATTTTTTTTTTCTTTTTTGGTTTTTGGGCCACACGCGGCGGTGCTCAGGGGTTACTCCTGGCTGTCTGCTCAGAAATAGCTCCTGGCAGGCACGGGGGACCATATGGGACACTGGGATTCGAACCAACCACCTTAGGTCCTGGATTGGCTGCTTGCAAGACAAACGCCACTGTGCTATCTCTCTGGGCCCCAGATTTTCTATATTTTTCCTGATTCAATTTATGAAGGTTGTGTGTATCTAAAAAGTTTTTTCACTTTCTTGGTTTTCCTACTTAGTGGCACAAAGTTGTTCATGGTTATCTCTTATGATCTTTTGTATTTATTTGGTATCTGCTATAACTTCTCCCCATTTATTTCTTTTTCTTTTCTTTCTTTGGGTGGAGGGCACACCTGTCTATGTCCAGGGCTTAATCATTTCAATAAAAATAATTCTTAGTTTGATTGGTGTAGAAATATGGTTTCTTAGTCACATACAGGGAAGATATATTATTCATCCATGAATAATTTTTCAGTCAGGCCTTTGCAATACACTATACTTTTGGGATAAGTTCATTACTCAAAATGTGGGTGAGCTTATTAATTTAAATGGAATAAGATTTCAAAGTAAATTGATTCTCATCACCATTACCAAGGAACATAGTCTTAAATATTTTAATAAAGAATCCATGTAACATGTTAAATTTTAAAAGAGGCATTGATTTAGAAAGTGAAATATTATATGCGATTAGTTTAATGTGTTAATTTCTGAAGGTAGAGCCTATTCTGTAATATGAGGCATATGAAGATGAACTCAGAGATTTACTACAAACTAAATGGGAAGCTAAGGCACAAATATTCAATTGATGACTATGATAAGAATGATGTTTGGTTGTGGTAAAGAAAAACACTGTTTCTTTAATATAATTTTTATTTTTAACATAGTGGCTTACATATTGTTGACAATAATATTTTAGGAACATATTTACATAAAATCAGGGGGATTCCCATCACCGATTTGTCCTCCCTACACCTTTGTTTCGTCCTACCTCTCATATCCTCCTCCCTCCCCACCGAGGCTGCTAGAAAATGTGGTCCCCTCTGTACCTAGTTTACTACTTAGTAGTCTTGCACCTGTTCAGTCTCGGTGCCTCCCTTATTTCCCCCTCTAACTGGGAGGCAGGACTAGATAGTTCAAGTTATGTGGGAAAAGCTCTGTTTTTATACCCTTGTTATAGTGTTTGGGTTCACACCAAAATGGTGTCCAATAACTAATCAATAACTTATATTCATTTGGTCCACTTTGAGTAATAAAAATACTGAAAGGAAAAAATATAATTGCCTACCTGACCTATTTGTATGAGTTATTATCATCTGAATAATTTGGAGCTTTTGGCTAGTGAGAGTGGGAAAAACAAGCAGAAACCATGATATATTTATTGAGAGGCTCCCTTGACCTTTTGTTTAAAATTTCTATTTTGCACATACTATTATGCACAAACATGGATTTTAGAAAGCCTTTGCTAAGATGTCACTTGGCATGGAGATTAAATTAAATCATGTATAGAAATGCCTTTTCTTTGATTAAGTAACAGGAAGTAGTTCTCGAGTAAGCTGACCATTGAACAGATAATTTTGATTAGAATACTATTTATTGTGAGAGGAGATGTAAAATGTATGGTTAATATTTCTTGTAAGCCACTGTATGAGGTAACCAGGATACACAGCTGGCTGGTTCAGGGGTAGGTAGGCTCATATGCTGTATATCTATCACTCTTTTTGATATTGCACACATAGCTATAAACTCTAACACTTAAGAAAAATTATCTTTAAACATACTACAAACATTTTTGTTGTTATTTGTATTATAATCAATAATGTTGACCTTTCAAGTGCAGTAAGGGGCAATCAGATTTAGTCCAGTGGCCAGTCAACACTATTCTAGTCAGGCTGAGTGGGTGTTGTTCTCAGTAACTATGCCTTTTTGTTTTGGTGAAGTACCATGGAAAAAAGCTGCTATAACACCTATTACAATATTTCCAGAATGCCCCAGCAGGAGAAAAAACATTCAGGAGACCGAGATTGGAATGTAGAAACAAAATGGCTGGGTATGATACAGGTGTGGAAAATGGGGAAATGGCCTCTAAATATAATGATTATGTGTTCAGCATAGTGTCTCTGCTGGACTTTGAATTTCCCACCCATGATTGATTATCAACATATTCTGGCTTATCAACCTAGATGAGCAAGTAGCAGGGGGGAGAATATGGTTTAAACCTGACCCACAAAAGCTGAACTCATACATTTTGTGAGCATTCAAATAATTTTGAATATTCATTAGAGTGCCTCAAAGTAAAATATGTTTTCTTCCTGTTCTCTCTACTTGAATCTAAGAATCTCTTAAAGACTAATTAAAAGTATATATTTTACTGGTAACAGATTACTATGGAGAAATAGAACAAGTACACACTACATTATTGTAGTGAAGCCGATGATGTCGGATCCCCGGTGAGTTCACGACCAGGTGACTTAAATGAGGCAGGATAATAGAGGATGAGCGGATTGGGATTCAAACCATCTGGCAGCAACTTTCAGGAGATTATTCAATTTATTTGAGGTGAGAGTGGGATACTTATAATGTGCTTCAACCAGTCAGGTTAGGGGAAAGTAAGATGTGAGCTCTGTGTGTTTAGGGGAAAGCAAAGTGTGAATTTTCCATGTTTAGGGGATTAAGGGAAAGCAGGGAGGTGCTCTGTGTGTTTAGCTACACTTTCTCTATATATGTGATCATTATATATATTTTATATCTCTCCAACTCAGTGATTTCAGTTTTGTTTGTTTGTTTTGGAAAACTAGAAATATTTCTACTCTCATATTAAGGTCACATGGTATCTTTCTGGAAAAGAGCAACAGATATGAAGCTTGAAGTCTCATAATTGGCTTCCACTTTCAGCTCTCCAATAATAATAACAAACAGATAAATAAAATCATCATTCCTTTGGTCTATTTCTATTGTGCTACTTGTATTCTACATTTTCCTAAAAATCTTCTTACCCTTGAACAAAGTAGACATAGTTAGCATCAGCTTCTTTTGTTCCTGACAGTAGTTAAGCTTCAATTAGGTTCGTGTCTATTGAAAGTTGACATACCCATTTCTTTTACGTATTTGTACAGACACAGAAGTAAGTCTGAATATGGGTTGTGTTTTGACAGGGTTTGAAGTCATGTTCAAAGATCTGAAAGAATTGAATGTCTGAGGACATACACTAGAATTCTCAGCCTTCAGTTTATGTGCAAAATCAAAAACATGCAAAGCTTGTGGTATCTGAGCTCCATCTGATCGTTCATACATGAAAGTATAAAAAGAAGGCCCAGAAAGAGGAGTCTTGTCAGTTTGAATGTTAGTTAAATAAGTACATAAGATAAACAGTTCATGAAAGGTTATGCAGCTGAATTTTCAATCAGAATACATGAGACTGTTACAGTTCTATCTCCTGATAATCATTGTTTGTTGATTTTGGGGGGGGGTTATCTTACTCATATAGACAAGTTGTGAGTTTTAATATGCTTAGATCTTCCTCTCTCTAAAATGTTAGATATGTTAACTTGTCTTCTCCTGAACATTGCTTAGAAAGTAGTGATCATTTATTCTATTCAGATACCCCTATGTTTATCTGATATTTTCTCTGTGGCAAAATTTCCTCCTTAAATTATGGAATTGATTGGACTTCTTAGATACGACAGTGAAGTTTGCTTATCATTATGAAATAGGAAAAATATAGAAACAGATCATATGGACTTGTGCATGGAGTACAGAGTATGATTCTATATAGCATTTTGAATACTTGTGCTCCCATAGTAAGAACAGAAATCATAACTATAACATATTGGGTAAATCTGAATAGTGAGTAAAAACAATAGACTGAGAGTCAGATCACTCTGAGTTTGAAACCTAATATTTTCATTTCCTGTTGCATTTCAACTCTGTAAATTAACTTCTTTTTTCTTAGAGTGGAAACAACTTAAGACCTAACATGTGTGCTTATTGTCACAGTTAAACAGTGTGGTGTTGGTATGAGTTTTGGCAAATTATTGTTAAAGGCTTAGGAGATAGTTACTCACTACTGTTATCTTTGAATAATTATCAGGAATGAATTGAAAATTCAAACCTAGGGCATTTTCCAATCTAAATGAAGACTCTTCACTCCTACCCTGTTAACATTGTTTCTAGGAATACCATTCCTTGGGGGTGAATCTGTGTAGTTTCAGAGAACTGGGGCTCTGGTCTGCCTCCCTGGTAAGCCTGCCTCAGTGGCTCTGAATGGTTGCCTATTGTCTTTAAATTCATCTTTTTACTTTTTATCTTTGTATGTTTGTTTCCCGGCTCTTCAATTTTTTTTACACTACCATCTTTACTGTATTGATTTAAATTCTGTCATTATGAATATGAAAAGAAAAGAAGTACAAATTCAAATATAAACAGAAACATTCAGAGAAACAACTATAATGAAGTTGGAATTTCCCAAAACCAAACTGTTTTATAAAAATGCAATAAATAACTTTTCTATATTAAAGTCTCTCATATTATTTATATTACACAGTGAGCATCTGTTTAAAATTTTCTAGACATTTAGGACATTGTGATGTTAGGACATAATATATCCATAAATAAACATTGCTAGTAATATAAATATCTGTGTATATATATAAAATATATTTAACATAATGAAAGGAGCTGGAGTGATGAGTGATAGTACAGTGAGTAGTTGTTCAGTTGCCTTACACATGGCTCATATGGGTTCAATCCCTAGCACCACATATGGTCTGCTGAACCCTTCTAAGAGTGAACCTTAAATGCAGAGCCAAGAATAATCCATGAGCCATATTGTGTATGACCCTAAAACCAATAAAATAAAATAAAATAGGGGTCGGAGAGATAGCATGGAGGTAAGGCATTTACCTTTCATGCAGAAGGTCATAGGTTTAAATCCCGGCATCCGATATGGTCCCCCGTGTCTGCCAGGAGCAATTTCTGAGCATGGAACCAGGAGTAACCCCTGAGCACTGCCAAGTGTGACCCCAAAACCACAAAAAAATAAATAAAATAAAATAAAACACTGAAAGAAAGAACAATAAAAGCTGATAATTCAAAAGAGAAAAGTGGGTTAGACTGAATGAAACCTAATATTCCCCAGTTGTTGAAGCTGCTTTTAATTCTTCTCAACTGTACAGTAATTTTACTGTTTGTTTGGACTGTAAACATCAATCTTAAATATTGAATAAAGCCTTAAAGATGTTTTAGTCCAATCACCTTTTCTTTGTCTTTATCTATGTTTTCTTAATACCTTGGTCGTATGATTGGTTAACATACACTCAACAAACTTTTCATGATGGAGAAATCATGACCTTCTAATAAAGCTTCATGATTTTATTCTTAAATAGTTGTAACTATTAGAAATTTCTTATTTATCCTCTATTCACTGTTGGTGGGATTGTAAATTGTTCCAGATTCTATGGAAAGCAATAGAAATTTTTTCAAAACTTATCAACAGAGCAGCCATATGATTCAGCAATCCACTGTTAGATATCTTTACTGAGAACACACACACACACACACACACACACACACACACACACACACAAAGCTAATTTGAAAAGGCATTTGCATATCTAAGAAGTTTATTGGAGCAATAATTACAGTAGCAAAGACCTGGCAAAAGCCCAAGAGCCATTTACAACAATGGAGATAGATGTAGAGGGGATCATGCTAAGTGAAATAAATCAGAAGGAGAAAGGCAAGTAGCAGATTATCTCACTTATTGTGTTATAGAAAGAAACAAAGCAAGGGAAGAGTTAATATTTGTTAACTACAGAACTGAGATAATCAAGATGGAGGAGCGGGCTGAAAGGGGTCAATTAAACTGTAGGAGGAAAAATATTGGCACTTCAATAGTGGCCATGGTGTGGTAACATGGTACCTCTAAAGCATATAAACTGAATGATATACTTATAAAGCAAAGTTACCACAATACAAAATTTTAAGGAAAAAATGGTGGAGTGGTGAGTGCTGTCTTTGGGCCACAGCTAGTGGCCAAGTATACTTGGCTCTGTCATTAGGAGTGACACCTAGTCTCATTATTATTGTTTATATATTTTAATATTATATATAATGTTGCATATTGTTTATCATCTTTTCATGTGATTATTAGCCACATGTTTATCATGTTAGTAAAATATCTATTTAAATGTCTTTTGGCCTATTTAATTTGCATTTTACTATTGACTTTATATTGTAGATTATAAAATCATTACACATGCTAGATTAAACTCCCTTAGCAATGATTACACTTGCAAATATTGTCTGTTGTTAACCTGTAGCCTGATTTTTCAATTCCATTAATGCTGTATTGTGGAGAAAAATTTAGGTTGGGTAAAGCTTGATTTATTCATTTTTCTTACATGTATTTTTTCTTTTAGTGTTATATTTATGAAAGCTTTGCCTACCTCAGGGTTGAAAAGATTTTCTTTTACATTTGCTTTAGGAAGTTTTCATTTTAACTCATAATTAGGCTTGCAATAGATTTAATATTAATTTTTCATGTGGTTTTGAGATACTATATAATCTCTTCTACATTCTTTTTCTTCAAAAACATTTTTAGTTTTTCTGTGGATATCAAAATTAATTCCAGAATTAATTTTTGTCATGTCTTCCTTCCTTCCTTTCTTCCTTCTTCCTTCTTCTATGATTTACGAAGTTATTCATTATGAATGTCAACTTCTTTGCACCAGGGTCCCCAGATTCATTCTTATCCCTCAGCCTTCCTCCTTGACAGGCACATTTTTAAGTTTATTTGTCCTGGTTAGGATCTCATATTTACAGTATTGTTGGCTCTGTAGACTATACCTCTGCATGAGGTATACCTTGTGCATCTCTGCTTACTCCCAAGTCACCCCATCCACCATCTTCCTGTGTAATCTTGTCTGATGGTAAGACCAGCCCGTTTCTGGGAGAGGTCTTTGGAAGGGAAAAAAGAACGGTTGCCTCAGGGGCAGAGAGGAGATTCAGAGGAGTCTGCAAGAAGCCTTGGTTGGCAGCATGGAGGGATAAGAGAGAAGGTTTGAAATGAAGGGCCGCTTATGGAGCCTGCTTAAAAGGTTTTGCTTAGAAGCCACTCTTGATGGCTAGGGCCCTGAATAAAGTTGATGTCTCCTGAACTTGGTTGCCTGTTTATCATTTCCTTGTCTCAACCCTGAACTTGCAGACCCGCTGGCTGGAAGGGGTTGCAGGTGCCCTGGCCCAGGCTGGCAGAGAAAGGCCTCACCATCCACCTTCATCCAGGACTCTATAATTAATATGTAATTATACACTCACCTTCTAAATTTCTGATGCATGCAATGGTCTTGTCTCCTACCTATTCTCTCTCTGGCACACAAATTGATTCTTGCACTCATTTCTCTCTAAATATTCTTTCATAAATATGAGGATACAGGGGCTGGAAGAATAGCACAGCAGCTAAGGTATTTGCCTTGCATACAACTGACCTAGGTTCAATTTCTGGCATCCCATATGGTCCCCAGACCTGCAAGGATAATTTCTGAGCATGGAGCCAGGAATAACCTCTGAGTGCTGCTGGGTGTGGCTCCCCTCAAAAACCAAAAAAAAATTATGAGAATACAAAAGAGTTCTGTATGTAGCTCAAATGACCTGAATATACAGAGACATTTTATGTTAAAAAAAATAGACACTCTAATTCAAAGTATACAAACTTTTTCTAACTCAATTTAAAGTATTCAAAATTTATTAGTTTATGTAAATGACAAGTATCAGGATAAACTTTACTTGTGACTTCAAACAGGACTTCATTATTTTTTCTTGACTATATATCTTTCATGCTTTGTCCAACTCTCCAGGAAGCTTTCCCACATAGTTGATATATGGTTTTCAATAAATTCTAATTGTACATCCACTTTTTAGCTAGTTATTTTATAGAGAAAGAGAAATTCTTTTTGAGAATTTGTAGAAAAGTAATTTTCTTTAAGATAGAACACCTGTAGAGCACTTCTGTGCATTATTATTCTCATTTAAGTTAATACCCATTATGAACGGTACTATATATGATCAGAGAACTTGGAAAGATCCATTGCAATTAATAATCTTAGTTTAATTGGTGGTGGAAAGTTACACTAGTGAAGAGTGGAATACATAGATGACTGAATCCAACTATGAACATTTCTGTAACCATGGTGTTTAAATACAAAATTTATTTTTTTAGGATTTAATTTATTTGATTTTTTAAATGTAAATCTTTATTTAAGCACCATGATTACAAGCACGTTTGTAGTTGGGTTTCAGTTATAAACAGAATAGCTCCCATCACCAGTGCAACATTCCCACCACCAATGCCATCCCTCCCTCATCCCTGCCTGTATTCGTAACAGGAATTCTACTTCTCTCATTCTTTAACATTGTCATGTTAGTTGTTAGTGTAGTTATTTTCCTAACAGATTTCACCACTCTTTGTGGTGAGCTTCAAATTTGAGCAAGTCCTTCCAGCCCTTCCAGCCCTTAACTCTATTTTCTCTGGGCTTTATTTCAATAAGTCTTTAATTTTTCTTAAAACCCATAGATGAGTGAGACTATTCTGTGTCTATATCTCTCCCTCTGACTTATTTCACTTAACATAACAGATTCCATATACATTCACATATAGGAAAATTTCATGACTTAATCTCTCCTGGTGGCTGCATAATATTCCATTGTGTATGTGTACGGCAGTTTCTTTAGTCATTCATCTGTTGAAGGTCATCTTGGTTGTTTACAGATTCTGGCTATTGTAAATATCACTGCAATGAAGATATGTGTGAGGAAGGGATTTTTGAATTGTGTTTTTGTGTTCCTAGGGTAGAATTCCCTAGAAGTAGAATAACTGAAATATATAGGAATTCAATTTCCAGTTTTTTGAGGAATCTCCATATTGTTTTCCATAAAGGTTGGACTAGACAGCATTCCCACCAGCAGTGAACAAGAGTTCCTTTCGTTCCAGATCCCTGCCAGCACTGATTGTTCTTGTTCTTTGTGATGTGTGCCAGTCTCTGTGGTGTGAGAGTACCTCATTGTAGTTTTGATTTGCATCTCCCTGATGATTAGTGATGTGGAGCATTTTTTTTATGTGTCTTTGGCCATTTGTATTTCTTCTTTGAGGAAGTGTCTGTTCATTTCTTATTCCCATTTTTTGATGGGGTTATATGTTTTTTTTCTTGTAGAGTTTTGTTAGTAACTTGTATATCTTAGATTTTAGCCCCTAGTCTGCTGGGTATTAGAGGAATAGTTTCTCCTATTCTGTAGGAGGCTTTTATATTTTAGGCACCATTTACTTTGAGGTGCAGAAGCTTCTCAGCTTAATATAGTCCCATCTGTTTATCTGTTTCCACTTGTTTGGAGAGTGCTGTTTCCTCCTTGAAAAGATGCCTTTAGTCTCAATGTCATGTAGTGTTTTACCTATGTGTTGTTCTATATACCTTATAGTTTCAGGCCTGATATAAAGGTCTTTAATTCATTTGGATTTGATCTTTGTGCATGGTGTTATATGGGGTGTTAGCCTATCCCCCATTCTTCCTGTGTAACTTTACCTACTAGTAAGACCTGTCCATTTCTGGGAGGTGTCTTTGGGAGGTATGAAGAGGATTACCTCTGGGGCAGGAGGAAGGTTTTGGAGGAAAGATGGACGATGAAGCAGTATGAGGAGAGATGGCTGAAAGGAGTAGAATGCAGGGCGGATAATGGAGATGGCTTGAAAGGTTTTAAAGCTTAGTAGCCACACATGTTGGCTAGGGCCTTGAATAAAGCTGATGTCTCCTGAAACATGACTGCCTGTGAGTTTTCTCCCTGCTGCTATTCTGAACCTGCAGACCCGGCTGAAGGGTGTTGCAGACACGTGGCCTGAGCCGGCAGAGAAAGGTGTCACCCTCCACCTTCATACATCAACATCCAACCCCATTCAGGGCTGTTATTAAACAATGGGGGTCTGAGTTTGCTTTTTTGCAAGTGTCTAAACAGTTGTGCCAACACCACATGTTGAAGAGGCTTTCCTTGCTCCATTTCTTGCCCCTTTATCAAAGATTGGTTGATTGTATGTCTGGAAAATATTCTCTGAGTACTCAAGTCTATTCCACTCATCTGAGGATCTGTCTTTACTCCAATACCATGATGTTATGATAACTTCTGCTTTGTAATACAGTTTAAAATTGGGGAAAGTAATGCCTTCCATATTCCTTTCGTCAAGAATTGATTTAGCTATTTGCGGGTGTTTATTATTCCAAATGAATTTCAGGAGTGTTTGATCCATTTCTTTGAAAACTGTCATGGGCATCTTTAGAGGGTTTGCATTAAATCTGTACAATGCCTTGGTGAGTATTGCCATTTTAATGATATTAATCCTGCCACTCCATGAGCAGGGTATGTGTCTCCATTTCGTTGTGTCCTCTCTTATTTCTTGAAGTAAGGTTTTGTAGTTTTCTTTGTATAGGTCCTTCACCTCTTTAGTTAAGTTGACCCCAAGATATTTGAGTTTGTGGGGCACTAATGTGATGAATTGTTTTTTAATGCCCATTTCTTCTCTATTATTATTAATGTATAAAAGGCCATTGACTTTTGCATGTTAATTTTGTAGCCTGCCACTTTGCTATATAAATCTGTGGTTTCTAGGAGCTTTTTGGCAAAATCGTTAGGGTTTTCTAAATATATTATCATGTAATCTGCAAACAGTGAGAGCTTGACTTCTTCCTTACCTATCTGAATGTCCTTGATATCTTTTTCTTGCCTAATCACTATGGCAAGTACTTCCAGTACTATGTTGAATAGGAGTGGTGAGAGAGGGCAGCTTTGTCTTGTACCAGATTTTAGGGAAAAGGCTTTTAGTTTTTCTCCACTAATAATAATATTTGTCATTGGCTTGTGGTAGATAGCCTTGACTATATTGAGTAAAGTTCCTTTCATTCCCATCTTGATGAAGGTTTTTATCAAGAATGGGTGTTGGACCTTATCGAATGCTTTTTCTGCATCTATTGATCATCACATGGTTTTCCTTTTCCTTTTTCTTTTTTTGTTTTTTTGGGCCACACCCGTTTGATGCTCAGGGGTTACTCCTGGCTAAGCGCTCAGAAATTGCACCTGGGTTGGGGGGACCATATGGGATGCCGGGGGATCGAACCGGGGGATCGAACCGCGGGATCGAACCACGGTCCTTCCTTGGCTAGAGCTTGCAAGGCAGACACCTTACCTCTAGCGCCACATCACTGGCCCCAGTTTTTATTTTTCTTTTTGTTGATATGGTGTATTATGTTGCTTGATTTATGGATGTTAACCCATTCTTGCACTCCTGGAATGAAACCTACTTGGTCGTGGTGAATGACTTTCTTTTTTTTTCATGATGAATGATTTTATTATTTATCATTAATTATTATAGTAATTCAGACTATATATGAACAAAGGGAGCAAGAGACAAAGAGAAAGAGAGAACCATTGGAATACTAACATTAATTTGTAGATTTCATATATGTTTAGAACAAATCACACCTTATGCCCAGTTTAAAACAACCCACTTCAAGGCACACTCTTCATTACCCTCATTCCATTATTGTTCATTCTATATATTTTAGTCACCAAGAAAGAACCAGAGAAAGTACTCAAAGACACAAATAGAATTATATGTTCTTGCTTAAAATACACCATGATGTTCCATCACACTTAGAATAAAGTCTAAAGATAAAAACCTATATAAATCTATAAACCCTATATCATGCCCTTGATTTTCTTTTTTAGCCACCGTAACTTGGCTTTTGATGATGACTTTTGTCTTTCCTTCACCTTTACTTTTCTAACCCCTTTATCCCTCCTTTTTTCTACAGTCTCTCTGACTTCATGATATTGTGGATTGAATATACCAACCATGCTTTTTCCTACCTTTATTGTTGTTTGATTAGCCCCCTATTCCAAAATTAATAATGCTCAATATTTTCATAGTATAATTAATATAAAACGTTAATGTTATTTAAAATAAATATTTAGTACTTTGTATTTTGCTATAATATTAAAAAGAAAACATAAAAACAAGTGAAAGAGTCATAGCTAGCAGCCAAACAATATAAAGGCAATGATTCTGAAGATATAAACAATATAAAGTGAGGGGCCGGAGAGATAGCATGGAGATAAGGCGTTTGTCTTTCATGCAGAAGGCCATTGATTCGAATCCCAGCATCCCATATGGTCCCCGTGCCTGCCAGGAGCAATTTCTGAGCATGGAGCCAGAAATAACCCCTGAGCACTGCCGGGTGTGACCCAAAAACCCACACACACACAAAAAAACAATATAAAGTGAGCATTTTTTTTTGTTTAAATGTAGTTGAATTTAATATTTCTCCTTTATACCAATAATTTCTAATAACTGTAATTTATTTTTTCTTTATTTAAACATCTTGATTACATATATGATTGTGATTAGGTTTCAGTCATGTAAAGAACACCCCCTTCACCAGTGCAACATTCCCACCAACAATGTCCCAAATCTCCCTCCATCCCACCCCACCCCCACCTGTATTCCAGACAGGCTTTCCAGTTCCCACATTCATTCACATGATTATGGTAGTTCTCTGTGTAGTTATTTCTATAATTGCACTTACAACTCTTTGTGGTGAGCATCATAAAGTGAGCTGGAAGCTCCAGCCCTCCTCTCATTGTCTCTGAGGATTGTTGCAAAAATGACTCTTATTTTTCTTAAAACCCATAGATGAGTGAGACTATTCCGCTTCTCTCTCTCTTCCTCTGACTTATTTTACTCAGCATGATAGATTCCATGTACATCCATGTAGAGGAAAATTTCATGACTTCATTTCTCCTGACGGCTGCATAATATTCCATTGTGTATATGTACCACAGTTTCTTTAGCCATTCGTCTGTTGAAGGGCATCTTGGCTGTTTCCAGAGCCTGGCTATTGTGAATAGTGCTGCAATACATATAGGTGTGAGGAAGGGGTTTTTGTATTGTATTCTTGTGTTCTTAAGGTATATCCCTAGGAGTGGAATAGCTGGGTCGAATGGGAGCTCAATTTCCAGATTTTGGAGGAATCTCCATATTGCTTTCCATAGAGGTTGGACTAGACGGCATTCCCACCAGCAGTGGATAAGAGATCCTTTCTCTCCACATCCCTGCCAGCACTCATTGTTCTCATTCTTTGTAATGTATGCCAATCTCTGTGGTGTGAGATGGTATCTCATTGTTGTTTTGATTTGCATCTCTCTGATAATTAGTGACGAGGAGCATTTTTTAATATATATAGAAAAACACGTCGGTAAAACACTCCATGACATTGAAACTAAAGGCATCTTCAAGAAGGAAATTGCACTTTCCAAACAAGTGGAAGCAGAGATCAACAGATGGGAATACATTAAACTGAAGAGCTTCTGCACCTCAAAAGAAATAGTGCCCAGGATACAAGAGCCACCCACCGAGTGGGGAAAACAATTCACCCAACACCCATCAGATAAGGGGCAAATATCCAAAATATACAGGGCACTGACAGAACTTTACAAGAAAAAAACATCTAATCCCATCAAAAAATGGGGAGAAGAAATGAACAGACACTTTGATAAAGAAGAAATACAAATGGTGAATGACTTTCTTGATGATGCATTGAATTCTATTTGCCAGAATTTTGTTGAGAATCATCTGTGTTCATTAGGGATATTAGTCTGTAATTTTTTTTTTTGGCAGCGTCTCTGTCTGTTTTTGGTATCAAGATGATGTTAGCTTCATAGAAACTATTTGAAAGTGTTCTTGTTTCTTCAGTTTTATGCAAAAGCCTGAGAAGTATTGTTAGAAGTTCCTCTTGAAAGGTTTGAAAGAATTCATTAGTGAATCCATCTGGACCTGAGCTTTGTTTTTTTTAGAAAATTTTTAATCACCATTTTAATTTCCTCAATAGTAATGGGGCTGTTCAGATATGCTGCCTCATCCTTATTTAACCATGGGAGGTTATAAGAATCCAGAATTTGTCCATTTCTCATGTTTTGTGGCATAGAGTTTCTCAAAGTTGTTTCTGAATACCATTTGAATCTTTGCATATCTGTAGTGATTTCTCCCTTTTCATTTCTTTTTTTTGGGGGGTTTGGGTCATACCCGGCAGTGCTCAGGGGTTACTCCTGGCTCCATGCTCAGAAATTGCCCCCACAGGCTCAGGGAACCATATAGGATGCCAGAATTTGAACCACCATCCTTCTCCATGCAAGGCAAATGTCTTACCGCTGTGCTATCTCTCCAGTCCCCCCACTTTTCATTTCTAATTCAGTTTATTAAGTTTCTCTCTCTCGAATTCTTTGTGAGTTTTGCCAGAGGTTTATCATTCTTGTTTATTTTTTCAAAGATCCAACTTTTGCTTTTGTTGATCTTTTGGATTGTTTTCTGGATTTTCACTCTTGATTTCTGCTCTAAGCTTTGTTATTTCCTTCGACCTACCCATTTTTGGTTCCATATGTTGATCATTTTCTAATTTTATAAGCTGTGTCATTAAGGTATTCATGTAGGCCCCTTCTTCCTTCCTGATATGTGCTTGCAAAGTCATAAATTTTCCTCTCAGTACTGCTTTTGCTGTGTCCATAAATTTTGATAATATGTGTCTTTATTGTCATTTGTTTCCAAGAATGTTTTGATTTCCTCTTTGATTTCATCTCTGACCCACTGGTTGCTCAGTAGTAAGCTGTTTAATTTCCATGTGTTAAAGTTTTTCTTCTGTGTCCCTTTGTAGATAACGTCTAATTTCAGTGCCTTGTGATCAGCAAAAGTAGTCTGTTTTATTTCTATCCTCTTGATTTTATGGAGGTATGTTTTATGGGCTAGCATATAATTTATCCTGGAGAATGGGCATTGGAGAAGAATGTGTATCCAAGTTTCTGAGTATGGAGTGCCATATATATATATATATATATATATATATATATATATATATATATATATATATATATACTAGTCCACTTTCTTCCATTTCTCTTTTCAGAGCTAGTGTATTTTTGTTGGGTTTGAATCTGGTTGGTTGACCTATCAAGGGGTGACTGGGCAGTATTGAGTTCTCCCACAATTATTGTGTTGTTATAGATACCTTTTTTAAGATTTGTCAGCAACTGTATTAAACACTTTGTTGGTTTCTCAGTGCATGTGTATATGTTTAGAAGTGTGGTTTCTTCCTGTTGACATATCCCTAGATTAGTACAAAATGTTCATCTTTGTCCCTTACAACTTTATGAGTATAAAGTTTGTGTCATCTGATATTAGTATGGCCACTCCAACTTTATTTTAGGGTGTTGTTTTCTTCGATGATTTTCCTCCAACCTTTGATTTTGAGTCTATGTTTATTCTGAGTATTCAGGTGGGTTTCTTGTAGGCAGCATAAGGTTGGGTTCATTTTTGATCCATTTAGCCACTCTGTGTCTCTTAACTGGTGCGTTTAGTCCATAGATATTGAGAGATATAATTGTCATGGGTTTTAATGCCATCTCTATGTAGAGATTTGGTGTGTCTTTTGGTCAGTCTTGTCTTAAAGTAGACCTTTCAGTTTTTCTTTTAAAGCTGGTTTTGAGTATGCAAAGTTTCTGAGTTGTTGTTTGTTCATGAAGTAAATACAGAAATTATTAAACAAAAATAAGAGACTTCTCCTGCCTGTGCCTGTCTGCCTGTGTTTCTGAATTCCTGAAGATTTCCTCAGAGGCCTAGGGAGCGCACCCCCAAAAAACTGCATTATGAAGCTGCCCAGTAAGTACATTCTGGCTGCGCGTGTCATTGTCCAACAAGCTGAGGTCTCTGGCCTGTGGAGGCTCCACCCTGCTGTGCCTTTGTTCCATCTGAGGACTTCAAGGAAAATTTCTCCTGCCTATGCCTGTCTGCCTGTGTTTCTGAATCCCTGAAGATTTCCTCAGAGGCCTAGGGAGTGCACACCCAAAAAACTGTCAACTAGAGACAGCAGAAGAGCGCGGCCGCATCACGACCAATGAATCCCACCACAACACGCAGGAAAAACCAAACTACAAGTGGCGTGACAATGGGGAAACCTCGCAGGCAAACACCATCCACAGAGAATGAAGACAAAATCTCGGATGACCTAATAAATTCCAACCACCTGATTAACCTCTCAGATAAGGAGCTTAGAATAGAAATATGGAAGATGTTCATAGAACTCAAAAAAGGCATAGATCGATCTGAAGAGAACACAAAGACAGAAATCAGAAAACTCCAGACTGAAATAACATCTGAAAAACATGGTTGCTCAACTGAAAACCTCAATGGATAGCCTCACCAACAGGGTATCAGCAGCTGAGGCGAGAATCGGAGTACTGGAAGATGTAATGCAGAAAAACTCAACACAACAGAAGAAATTGGAAAAGAACCTTAAGACAAACGAACAGGCAATGGAAAAACTACTCAAGGCATGCGAACAGATGAAAATAGAAGTCTTTGATAAACTCAACAGAAACAACATAAGAATCATTAAAGTCCAAGAAACCCAGGAAGGAGATCTCCAGGAAGAATTAACTGTCAAAGACATCATCAAAGAGATTCTCCCAGAGTTAAAGATACATGCAATCAAATCCTGCATGCCCAAAGAGTACCAGCTAAAAGAGACCCGAAGAAAAACACCCCAAAACACATCCTCGTTACAATGACAAATCCCGCAGATAGAGATAGAATACTGAAAGCAGCAAGATCAAAAAGGAAAATTACATTCAAAGGAGGATCCCTAAGACTTACAGCAGACATGTACAAGACACTCTCAAGGCCAGAAGACAGTGGTGGGATACTGTGACAAGACCGAATGAAATGAATGCCTCACCGAGAATACTGCACCCAGCCTGACTCATGTTCAGGTTTGAAGGAAGAATAAATAGCTTCATGGATAAACAACAGCTCAGAAACTTCACAGATGATAAACCAGCCTTAAAGTAAAAACTGACAGGTCTACTCTAAGACAAGAGAAACCAACAAACACAGCAAACTTACCTACGAAAATGACATTAAATCCTATGACAATCATCTCCCTCAATATCAATGAACTATATTCACCAATTAAAAGACACAAAGTAGCAAAATGGGTCAAAAAGATGAATTCAACTTTCTGCTGCCTACAAGAAACACATCTGAATAGTCAGAACAAACATAGACTCAAAATCAAAGGCTGGAGAAAAATCATCCAAGCAAACAACACCCTCAAAAAACCTGGGGTGGCCATATTAATATCTGATGACACCAACTTTGTACTCAGAAAAGTGTTAATCAAGTGTACTAATCAAGGGATATATGCAACAGGAAGAAATCAGACTATTAAACATATATGAGAGACCAGCAAATTATCTAATACAATTAATGACAAATCTGAAAGAAGAAATCAATAATAACACAATAATTGTGGGAGACCTCAACATGGCCCTATCAACACTTGATAGGTCAACCAGATTGAAACCCAACAAAAACATTCTAGCCCTGATAAGAGTTATGGTAGAAAGAGGACTAGTAGATATATACAGGACACTCCATCCCAAAAAACCTGGATACACATTCTTTTTCAATGTACATGGGTCATTCTCCAGAATAGACTATATGCTGACACATAAAACATACCTCCATAAAATCAAGAGGATAGAAATCTTGCAGCTTACCTTTGCTGACCACAAGGCTCTGAAATTAGTTGTGAACTGCAAAGCCACACAGAAGAAAAACTTTAACAATTGGAAATTAAACACCGTGCTACTAAACAATCAGTGGGTCCGAGATGAAATAATAAAAAAAATATCAAAACTTTCCTGGAAACAAATGATAATGAAGACACAAACGGCCAGAATCTATGGAACACAGCAAAAGCGGTCCTGAAAGGAAAATTTATAGGTTTGCAAGCACACATCAGGAAGGAAGAAGGGGCATACCTTAATAACTGAAAGATGCAGCTCAAAAATTAGAAAATGACCAACGAAAGGAACCAAAAATAGGGAGACAGAAGGAAATAACAAAGCTCAAAGCAGAACTCAATGAATTGGAAAACCAAAAAACAATCTGAAAGATCAACGAAAGCAGAAGTTGGTTCTTTGAAAAAATAAACAAGATTGATAGACCATTGGCAAAAATCACAAAGAGAGAGAGAGAGAGAGAGAGAGAGAGAGAGAGAGAGAGAGAGAGAGAGAGAGAAATCTAATAACCCATATTAGAAATGAAAAGGGGGAGATCACGGACAGAAATAGCAGATATCCAAAGGGTAATCAGAGACTACTTTGAGAAACTTTATGCCACTAAACATGAGAACCTAGAAGAAATGGATAAATTCTTGGACACTTATAATCTTCCACATTTAAGTAAGGAGGATGTAGCATATATAAACACCCCCATTACTACTGAGGAAATTGAAACTGCAATCAAACATCTGCCCAAAAAGTAAACCCCAGGCCCAGATGGATTTCCTAATGAATTTTTTTAAATTTTTCAAGAGGAGCTACTACCAATCCTAGTCAAGCTCTTCCATGAAATTGAAAAAACGGGAACACTCCCAAACAGCTTTTATAAAGTCAACATCACCTTGATACCAAAACCAGACAGAGATGCTGCCAAAAAAGAAAATTACAGACCAATATCCCTGATGAATGCTGATGCAAAGATCTTCAACAAAATCCTGACAAATAGGGTCCAATGCATCATCAAGAAGATCATACACTATGATCAAGTAGGTTTCATGCCAGGAATGCAAGGATGGTTTAACATCCATAAATCTATCAACATCATACACAACATCAACAACAAGAAAAATAAAAATCACATGATCATATCAATAGACACAGGGAAAGCATTTGATAAGGTCCAACACACATTCTTGATCAAAACTCTCAGCAAGATGGGAATGGGAGGAACCTTTCTCAATCTAGTTGAAGCCATCTACCACAAGTCAATGGCAAATATTATCCTCAATGGAGAAAAACTAAAAGCCTTTCCTCTAAATTCTGTTACAAGACAAGGCTGTCCACTCTCACCACTTCTCTTCAACATAGTACTGGAAGTTCTTGCTATAGTGATCAGGCAAGAAAAAGATATCAAGGGAATCCAGATAAGAAAGGAAGAAGTCAAGCTCTCACTGTTTGCAGATGACATGATACTCTACTTAGAAAACCCTAAAGACTCTACCAACAAGCTTCTAGAAACAATAGATTCACATAGCAAGGTGGCAGGCTACAAAATCAACCTACAGAAATCAATGGCCTTTTTATACACCAATAGTGATAGGGAAGAGATGGAAGTCAGGAAGGCAATCCCATTCAGAATAGTGCCACACAAACTCAAATATCTTGGAGTGAACTTGACCAAAGATGTGAAGGACCTATACAAAACAACAACAACAACAACAACAACAACAAAACAAAACTATAAAGCCCTGCTCCAAGAAATGAGAGGACACATGGAAATGAAAACACATACCCTGTTCATGGATTGGCAGGATTAACATCATTAAAATGGCACTACTCCCCAAAGAATTATACAGATTTAATGTGATCCCCTTAAAAATACCCATGACATTCTTCAAAGAAGTGGATCAAACACTTATGAAGTTTATCTGGAACAATAAACACCCTTGAATAGCTAAAGCACTCCTAGAAAAAAGGAAAATGGGAGGCATTACTTTCCCCAACTTTAAACTGTACTATAAAGCAATAGTTACCAAAAAAAAAAACATGGTATTGGAATAAAGACAGACCCTCAGATCAGTGGAATAGACTTGAGTTCTCAGAGAATGTTCCCCAGACATACAATTACCTAATTTTTGACAAAGGAGCAAGAAATCCTAAGTGGAGCAGGGAAAATCTCTTCAACAAGTGGTGCTGGCAGAACTGGTTAGCCACTTGCAAAAAAGTGAACATAGACCCCCCCCCCCCAGTTAACATCATGTACGAAGGTAAAATCCGAATGGATTAAAGACTTTGATATCAGACCTGATACCATACGGTATATAGAACAGCACGTAGGTAAAACACTCCATGACATCGAGACTAAAGGCATCTTCAAGGAGGAAACTGCACTTTCCAAACAAATAGAAGCAGAGATCAACAGATGGGAATACATTAAACTGAGAAGCTTCTGCACCTCAAAAAAAATAGTGCCCAGGATACAAGAGTCACCCACTGAGTGGAAGGAACTATTCACCCAACTCCCTTCAGATAAGGGGCTAATATCCAAAATATATAGGGCACTGACAGAACTTTACAAGAAAAAAACATCTAATCCCATAAAAAAATAGGGAGAAGAAATGAAGAGACTTTGATAAAAAAGAAATACAAATGGCCAAAAGGCACATGAAATAATGCTCCTAATCATTAGGGAGATGCAAATCAAAACAATGAGATACCACCTCACACCTCAGAGATTGGCACACATCACAAAGAATGAGAACAATCAGTGCTGGCGAGGATGTGGAGAGAAAGGAACTCTTATCCACTGCTGGTGGGAATGCCGTCTAGTCCAACCTCTATGGAAAGCAATATGGAGATTCCTCCAAAATCTGGAAATTGAGCTCCCATTCAACCCAGCTATTCCACTCCTAGGGATATACCTTAAGAACACAAGAATACAATACAAAAACCCCTTCCTCACACCTATATGTATTGCAGCACTGTTCACAGTAACCAGGCTCTGGAAACAACCAAGATGCCCTTCAACAGATGAATGGCTAAAGAAACTGTGGTACATATACACAATGGAATATTTGCAGCCGTCAGGAGAAATGAAGTCATGAAATTTTCCTATATATGGATGTACATGGAATCTATCATGCTGAGTGAAATAAGTCACAGCGAGAGAGAGAGAGATGCAGAATAGTCTCACTCATCTATGGGTTTTAAGAAAAATAAAAATCATTTTTGTAACAATCCTCAGAGACAATGAGAGCAGGGCTGGAACTTCCATCTCATTGCATGAAGCTCACCACAAAGAGTGGTGAATATGCTATAGAAACAACTACACAGAGAACTACCATAATTATGTGAATGAATGAGGGAACTGGAAAGCCTGTCTGGAGTACAGGTGGGAGTGGGGTGGAGTACAGGAGGGAGATTTGGGACATTGTTGGTGGGAATGTTGCACTGGTGAAGGTGGGGTTCTTTACATGACTGAAACCTAATCACAATCAAGATGTTTAAATAAGGAAAAAAACGAAAAAAGAGAAGAAAAAACAAGAGATTCAATTTGGGGAAAAAAACCAAAATTAAGAATCATAGTTTATATATCTGTAAATAAGAAAATGATTGAGTACCATGTCTGGAAAGAATAGTATTGTTGGCCATTAGGAAATAAACTATGCTAGAAAACATCAATGCAAATCTCCTTTAACTCTTTACCAACCTTCTTCACATTGCATTGACTGATTCATTTCCAAATCTTATTAATTCTTTTGTGTTAACTTTTTTTTCCAAGGTCTCCTAGATATGTCTTCTGGGGAACATGTGATGAAATTATGTTTTCTCTGGGGACCAAAGTATAAATACCTCTTTATACATGAAATATTTACATAGTTTAGTCAAACTTTTTTTCTTTATTATAGACTCTGTATTTTAATTACTTATATTATGGTGGGTTCCACTTCAATTTAGATGAACTGTTTCACTTGTCATTATTTCTGTGTCTTGAGACAAGACATTGTTGGAAAGGTGAGCTTAGGGTTTGCAGAATAACTGCTTTTAATTGAACAGACTTCTAACATATGCCATTATAAATACTCATATCACTGAATTTCCTTATGACTTTGTTTTTTGTTCCTCAAAATAAAATATACTGTGTTTTTATTTTAAAGTTCAGGAGGCTTAGTATATTTTGAAAGTTTAAGTTAGTTCAAGAAGTCTTATGGGCAAGTAATATTTCAGAGACTGCTTTCAACCTGTGATCAGGTTAATGTATGCTTCATGAACATCTGTTTTGAGTGGAAGGATTTTGTGTAAATTTGACTATCTGTCAAAGAGAAATCTTTTAAAATAACATCCAATATTTAAGAAGTAGCAAAAGCATAGGAACTAAGAATCTATTATTAATTTTCTAAGCTCAAAGGACAAAGTGTAAAGAAACAAAAAGCAGAAAATAGTACTACAGCAGGAAATAAAATAAGGTATGTATATATATACATATATATATATATATATATATATATATGAACATCTATTAAGGTCAGAAATAAGTTATGATGCTTAATCATTCACTAAAGATCATTCAGATAACAACTCTTTCTGAGCATTTGCCATAATAGTTAACATTGAGTTTCTACTTTATGACATGCATTATTCTGAGTACTGTGTAAACTTTCTCCCTTCAAACTTTTTATCATCATCATTTTATAAAAATTAGAATCTTAGAGATATCTTGAATGTCATAAAATCACACAGATTTTGAGTGTGTAGTCATCACAAGCCTTACAACTTTAGAGTTGTAATAACTCTAATATTAATAATATTAATATAATACAATAATAATATCTAATAACTCACTACTATACTGATTTATGTGCTAGCTTTTGGGTCTAATAGTGGACAGGGCATACAAAGCCTTCGCCCTTTGGGAGACAGTCTATTCCCTTATGTTCTGTGTATAGTTCAGTGCATACCACTAGATTGGGATATACATTCAACCAAGACAGCTCTCTATCATACAGCTTTATCAAAATGTACTTCTGTAAAATTAGAAACATATAGTAAGAAGCAAATTCTCATTTTTTGGGGGGTGGGGGCATGCCCATTTGATGCTCAGGGGTAATTCCTGGCTAAGGGCTCAGAAATTGCCCCTTGCTTGGGGGACCATATGGGACGCCAGGGGATGGAACCGCGGTCCTTCCTTGGCTAGCGTTTGCAAGGCCGACACCTTACCTCTAGTGCCACCTCACCAGCCCCATCAAATTCTCATCTTTAAGGAATGAAAATTTGACTTACTTCAGTGATTTAGATCCTGTCATAAAATTTCCTTGAAAATAAGTTTTTGGAAACTCTTGGGAGTGGGGCAAAAGACACTCCAGAAATCTGCTCTCCCAGACGCCATTTCCAGGGCGGGTCTCCAGAACGTGAAAACCGGCAGGCTTTCGCAGAAGCCAGCTGCCTTGTTTGGGACATCAGGCAGGGAAAAGCCACGAATCTGCACCCGCCCAGTGGAGTCCAACTGTGAGTGCTCCTTGTAAATGTTTCTCTACTGTCCTCTTGCGTGAAACTCTTGGGAGTGGGGCAAAAGACGCTCCAGAAATCTGCTCTCCCAGACGCCATTTCCAGGGCGGGTCTCCAGAACGTGAAAACCGGCGGGCTTTCGCAGAAGCCAGCTGCCCTGTTTGGGACATCAGGCAGGGAAAAGCCACGAATCTGCACCCGCCCACTCTGCACTCCGCTTCGCTACGCGGCCGTGCGCTCTTTCTAAGAAAAGAACACCATCGTAACAAGAAGAAAAAATCACACTAAGAACTGAGCTTTAACACAGAAGCAAGCATTCCTCTTCGGACTGTCTTCTCCGTTGAATGCTTGGGCCTAAGATTTGATCCAGTGTGAGGCTTCACCCACGGAGGACTCCCCTCCCTTAGAGACAAGTCAGCCCATCCAGAAAGGGCGGAGCCAGAGAAGTGTGCTGCCTACATCATATAGCCAATGAATACCACCACAACACGTAGAAAAACCCAAAATACAAGTGTGACAATGGGGAAACAACGCAGGCCAGCATCAGACATAGAGAATGAAGAGGACAATTCTGATGACCAGATAATGGCCAACCAACTAATCAACCTCTCAGATAAGGACTTTAGACTAGCATTATGGAATATGTTCAAAGAACTCAAAGAAACCATGAATCGAGTTGAACAGAACACTAATAAGAACCAAGAAAATATGAAGACAGAAATCACAAAACTCCAAACTGAAATAACATATCAATTAACAGGCCTGAAAAAGTCAGTAAACGAAGTGAATGACAAAATGGATAAGCTCTGGGACAGGGTATCAGAAGCTGAGAATAGACTTGGTGCTGTGGAAGATGAGATACATAACAATTCCATACAGCAGGAGAGATTGGACAAAAAACTTAAAGCAAATGAGCAGACAACGGAAAAATTAGTCAAAGAATGGGAACAGATGAAAATAGAAGTCTATGATAAGATCAACAGAAACAACTTAAGAATCATTGGAGTCCCAGAGACCCAGGAAGAAAATTCCCAGGAAGAATCAATGGTCAAGAACATCATTAAAGAGAAACTTCCAGAGCTAAAGAATATAGGTGATCAAATCCTACATGCTCGAAGAGTACCAACCAAAAGAGACCCCAGAAAAAACACCCCAAGACACATCCTAGTCACAATGACAAATCCCACAGATAGAGACAGAATTCTGAAAACAGCAAGATCAAAAGGGGAAATTATGTTCAAGCAAGCGTCCTTGAGATTTACAGCAGACCTGTCACCAGAAACACTCAATGCCAGAAAGCAGTGGTGGGATATTGTGACAAGACTGAATGAAATGAATGCTTCACCCAGAATACTATACCCAGCAAAACTCACTTTCCGATTTGACGGAAGAATACATGGTTTCACAGACAAAAAGCAGCTCAGAAACTTTACAGACTCCAAACCAGTCTTAAGAGAAAAACTGAAAGACCTAATTTAAGACAAGACTAACCAAGAGACACACCAAATTTCGATATAAAGATGGAATTAAATCCCAGGACAATTCTTTCTCTCAATGTCAATGGACTAAATGCACCAGTCAAGAGACACAGAGTGGCTAAATGGATCAAAAAACTCAATCCAACCTTCTGCTGCCTACAAGAAACGCACCTGAATAGTCAGAACAAACAGACTCAAAATAAAAGGCTGGAGAAAAATTATCCAAGCAAACAACACCCATAAAAAAGCTGGAGTGGCCATACTAATATCAGATAATGCAAACTTTATACTCAGGAAGGTTGTAAGGGACAAAGATGGACATTTTATATTAATCAAGGGGTATGTAGAACAGGAAGAAATAACTCTCCTAAACATATATGCACCGAATGAGGGGCCAGCAAAATATTTAATACAACTGTTGACAAATCTGAAAAATAATATCAATAACAACACAATAATTGTGGGGGACCTCAACACGGCTTTGTCAACACTGGATAGGTCAACCAGACTGAAACCCAACAAGAATATACTAGACCTGAGGAGAGAATTGGAAGAAAGAGGCTTAGTGGATATATATAGGACACTCCACCCCCAGAAACCTGGATACACATTCTTCTCCAATGTACATGGGACATTCTCCAGGATAGACTACATGCTGGCACATAAAACATACCTCCATAATATCAAGAGGATAGAAATTTTGCAGACTGCCTTTGCTGACCACAAGGCTCTGAAATTATTTGTGAATTCCAAAGGGACTCAGAAGAAAAACCTTAACACCTGGAAGTTAAACAGCCTCATACTCAATAACCAGTGGGTCCGAGATGAAATCAAGGAGGAAATCAAAAGGTTCCTGGAAACAAATGACAATCAAGACACAAACTATCAGAACTTATGGGACACAGCAAAAGAAGTACTGAGAGGAAAATTTATAGCTTTACAAGCACACATCAGGAAGGAAGAAGGAGCTTACCTGAGTAGCCTAATGACACAGCTAATAGAACTAGAAAATGCTCAACAAAACGACCCAAAAATAGGAAGACAGAAGGAAATAACAAAGCTGAGAGCAGAAATCAATGAAGTGGAAACCCAAAAAACAATCCGAAAGATCAACGAAAGCAGAAGTTGGTTCTTTGAAAAAATAAACAAGATTGATAGACCACTGGCAAACCTAACAAAGAAAGAGAGAGAGAGAGAAACTTGATAACTCGTATTAGGAATGAAAAAGGAGAGATCACTACTGATATGAGAGAGATTCAGAGGGTAATCAGAAACTACTTTGAAAAACTCTACGCCACTAAAAATGAGAACCTGGAAGAAATGGATAAATTCTTGGACTCTTATAATCTTCCACGGTTGAAGGAAGAGGATGTAGCATATCTAAACAACCCCATCACCATTGATGAAATTAGAATGGTAATCAAAGGTCTGCCGAAAAACAAAAGCTCAGGCCCAGATGGATTCACTAATGAATTCTTTCAAACTTTCCAAGAGGAACTACTACCAATCCTGGCAAGACTCTTTCATGAAATTGAACAAACGGAAACACTTCCAAATAGCTTTTATGAAGCCAACATCACCTTGATACCTAAACCAGACAGAGATGCTACAAAAAAAGAAAATTACAGACCAATATCGCTGATGAATGCAGATGCAAAGATCCTCAACAAAATCCTGGCAAATAGGATTCAATGCCTCATTAAGAAGATCATCCACTATGATCAAGTAGGTTTCATCCCAGGAATGCAAGGCTGGTTTAACATCCGTAAATCTATCAACATCATACACAACATCAATAACAAGAAAAATAAAAACCACATGATCATATCAATAGATGCAGAGAAAGCATTTGATAAGGTCCAACACCCATTCTTGATCAAAACTCTCAGCAAGATGGGAATGGAAGGAACATTTCTCAATCTAGTTGAAGCCATCTACCACAAGCCAACGGCAAATATTATCCTCAACAGAGAAAAACTAAAAGCCTTCCCTCTAAATTCTGGTACAAGACAAGGCTGTCCTCTCTCACCACTCCTATTCAACATAGCACTGGAAGTATTTGCTATAGCGATTAGGCAAGAAAAAGATATCAAGGGAATCCAGATAGGAAAGGAAGAAGTCAAGCTCTCACTGTTTGCAGATGACATGATACTCTATTTAGAAAAACCTAAAGACTCTACCAAAAAGCTTCTAGAAACAATAGACTCATATAGCAAGGTGGCAGGCTACAAAATTAACACACAAAAATCAATGGCCTTTCTATACACCAACAGTAATAAGGAAGAAATGGACATTAAGAAAACAACCCCATTCACAATAGTGCCACACAAACTCAAATATCTTGGAATCAACTTGACTAAAAATGTGAAGGACCTATACAGAGAAAACTATAAAACTCTGCTCCAAGAAATAAGAGAGGACACGCGGAAATGGAAATGCATACCCTGCTCGTGGATTGGCAGGATTAACATCATCAAAATGGCAATACTCCCCAAGGCATTATACAGATTTAATGCTATCCCTCTAAAGATACCCATGACATTCTTCAAAGAAGTGGATCAGACACTTTTGAAATTTATTTGGAACAATAAACACCCTCGAATAGCCAAAGCAATCATTGGGAAAAAAGAATATGGGAGGAATTACTTTCCCCAACTTTAAAATGTACTACAAAGCAATAGTTATCAAAACAGCATGGTATTGGAATAAGGACAGGCCCTCAGATCAGTGGAATAGGCTTGAATACTCAGAAAATTTTCCCCAGACATACAATCAACTAATTTTTGATAAAGGAGCAGGAAACCCTACATGGAGCAGGGAAAGCCTCTTCAACAAGTGGTGTTGGCACAATTGGATAGCTGCTTGCAAAAAATTGAACTTAGACCCCCAGCTATTATCATGTACGAAGGTAAAATCCAAATGGATTAAAGACCTCGATATCAGCCCCAAAACCATAAGATATATAGAACAGCACATAGGCAAGACACTCCAGGACATTACAGGTATCTTCAAGGAGGAAACTGCACTCTCCAAGCAAGTGAAAGCAGAGATTAACAGATGGGAATATTTTAAGCTGAGAAGCTTCTGCACCTCAAAGGAAATAGTGCCCAGGATACAAGAGCCACCCACTGAGTGGGAGAAACTATTCACCCAATACCCATCAGATAAGGGGCTAATCTCCAAAATATACAAGGCACTGACAGAACTTTACAAGAAAAAAACATCTAATCCCATCAAAAAATGGGGAGAAGAAATGAACAGACACTTTGACAAAAAAGAAATACAAATGGCCAAAAGACACATGAAAAAGTGTTCCACATCACTAATCATCAGGGAGATGCAAATCAAAACAACGATGAGATACCACCTCACACCACAGAGAATGGCACACATCACAAAGAATGAGAATAAACAGTGTTGGCGGGGATGTGGAGAGAAGGGAACTCTTATCCACTGCTGGTGGGAATGCCGTCTAGTTCAACCTTTATGGAAAGCGATATGGAGATTCCTCCAAAAACTTGAAATCGAGCTCCCATATGATCCAGCTATACCACTCCTAGGAATATACCCTAAGAACACAAAAATACAGTACAAAAACCCCTTCCTTACACCCATATTCATTGCAGCACTATTTACCATAGCAAGACTCTGGAAACAACCAAGATGCCCTTCAACAGATGAATGGCTAAAGAAACTGTGGTACATATACACAATGGAATATTATGCAGCTGTCAGGAGAGATGAAGTCATGAAATTTTCCTATACATGGATGTACACGGAATCTATTATGCTGAGTGAAATAAGCCAGAGAGAGAGAGAAAAACACAGAATGGTCTCACTCATCTATGGGTTTTAAGAAAAATGAAAGACATTCTTGCAATAATAATATTTAGACACAAAAGAGAAAAGAGCTGGAAGTTCCAGCTCACCTCAGGAAGCTCACCACAAAGAGTGATGAGTTTAACTAGAGAAATAACTACATTCTGAACTTTCCTAATAATGAGAATGTATGAGGGAAATGGAGAGCCTGTTTAAAGTACAGGCAGGTGTTAGGTGGGGAGGAGGGAGACTTGGGACATTGGTGGTGGGAATGTTGCACTGGTGATGGGTGGCGTTCTTTACATGACTGAAACCCAAACACAATCATGTATGTAATCAAGGTGTTTAAATAAAATTTAAAAAAAAAAAGAAAATAAGTTTTTGTTGCTAATCCAGTGAGAAAAAAAGGAATTTTGAGCTACAGGAAAATTAGACTGGTTCCTAAAGCAAAACTCTGAGGAATTCAAAATCACTGTAACTACAGAGGGGAAAGAAGGTAGAAAGAAAAAACTTGATCTTGCCTGTAAGTAGTATAAATTAAGGAATATATTTTTCTAATGTTTAATTTTGAATTTAAATCATAAATAGACTTACCTATTTAAGATTTGAATTGTGGGGGAGAGACAGAGAGAGAGAAAGAGAAAGAGAGAGAAAAAGGGAGAGAGAGAGTATAGAAAGTAAGATACTTGTATGTGTCTGCTTTAACCATGATTCAGTTTGATTCGTGACATGTCATCTTGTCCCTGAAGTCACTCCTGAGTACAGAGATAGGAATAGCCCCTGATCATTGATTGCTATGTTTAATCCCAACCACCACCACCTCAAAAAAAAAAAATAAAACTTGACTGATTTCAGTATAGGAATTGTATGCACAGCTTTGACCCATGAAGTATTTTTCTTTCCTATGTTCTACATCTACAAAATAAGCTTGTAAAAACCTTGACATTATTATACACATGAAAATTTGTTCTATAGCTTTTTCTATTATAACCAATAACTTTAAATGAGAAAGTGATGATTCTGATTGACAGACCATTTTGTGAGAGTAGTGTTTAAGTGGGATTGATTGAAGGGACAAAACAAAGAACAGAACAAATGTAAGCCTACAGATTGCAAGCTTTTTTCTGCTTTGTTCATGGAAGTATCTATAGTGGATTTACTTGGTCTGTACAGGAACTTGTACAACAGTTTATAGAAAATAAAGGCATAAACAAAAGGATAAGAAAATATGGAAGAAAGAGTAATTTTATACAGCCTAGAGAGAAAGTATGCAGAATTTTTTTACTCTGGCCCATGAAGAAGAAACATTTAGATAGATTAAGCATATGTAAAGACAAATGTGTTAATATTATTAGCCTAGGTTCCCTTTTATGTGGCCTCTATCATCCTAAGCATTTTATCCTATTGCAATTTTTATACTACAGTTGTCTTTTTGTCGGGAAAGGACTCCAGTCCTGGAGATTTTGCGCATTCCATGTAGGTCAAGCATACAAAGCTTGTTGATAACCTGACAAATGTTAGTGAAATGCCCTGAGTGCTGGTAGAATAAGGTGAGATGAGTTTGGGGATAAGTCACTACCAGACTCATCTTTCTCCCTTGTGGAAGCTAGTCATGAGATGGCTTCTCATTCATCTCCTGAGTTTCAGGAGAGTTTTATTTCCTTACTTCCTCTCTTTCAAGTGCAATTGCAGTCTTCTCTACCACTATGCTTCTCTCTCATTTTGATATGCTCCTCCATAGAATAGCCAGCCACCTAGCACTGTGCTATCTGTTGCCTGGCCCCTCCAGGTCAGTGTCATCTTGTGGGTTTAGGGATATAAATAGTGGACACCATACTGTTTTTTTTCTATGACTGTCTTAGTAATAAGATATTAGAATCCATGTGAGCATGTTAGCTTTTTACTTTATTAATCGAAGACGCCAATCAGCCAGTCTCAGAGTAGTATTTATTATACTAGCAGCAACAGTATATGACTATTCTGGGTATTTATATATGACTATTTTCTTGTTTGACATCTCTATTTAGTGGTGCAGTCTATGAGCTCATCTACATTTCTATTTTAAGCAAAAGTTTTCTAAATTAATTAATATTTAGTTTTTGACAATATGAATAAAGAAGTGAGTATATTTGCATGTTTTTTTGCACTAGAGGAAAATAATTTTGTATACAACTGGGGAGTGGAAGAATACATAATGGTTGGAAACAGATTGTGGAGATCTTGGAGTTTACATTATGGGTTTAGGTGAAAATGTATCCAGATAGACTTCTATGTGAGTAAACAACTTCAAGAACATTAAATTTAGGTAAGAAATGACAGGTACAAACCAATAACATCCCTGATATTAAAAGTAAGGAATTAGATTACATAGTAGATCATTTTAGTTATTTAGACAGTAGAACTGGTATCAATTTTATCTGAAAGAAAAAGGACAGAGAACAAACATAAATTAATGCAATTTAATAGAAATCTATTTTTAAAGATATTTAATAATTCAACTAATTTGTTTCTAATCACAATTTGCTAGGGTGAAATATACCACTAGATTTTATTAGTTACAAATATCTTGAGGATGAGTTCATTTTATTTTTATAATGTAATTTGTAGCCATAAACATAGTATTTATTTCATAGTAAATGTTAAGTAAATATTTGGGGTAACCAATTCATCTATTTAATTATGTGAAATTCTGACTTAAAAATATATTATTTGTGCTTGAAAAATAAAGTGCAGGGCTGGAAAGATAGCAAAGCGGTAGGGCATTTTGCCTTGCATGTAGACCTGGGTTCAATTTCTGACATCTCACAAGGACCTTGAGCCTGCCAGGAACGGTTTCTGAGTGCAGAGCCAAGAGTAACCCCTGAGCACCACTGGGTGTGTCCTCCCCCCAAAAAAGTGCAATAGAAGTGCAGACACATTGATCTTTATTTTTTTTTCCAGAGAAATTGAATGACCATATTGACTTAAATTCAGTTATTAGAAACTATGACTAAAGAAACAAGTGTGTGTGTGTGGTCTTGAATCATTCCTGATACACTTAAAATTGTGTAAATTACTCAGCATCAACCAAGTTGAATCTACCCTCTGCCTCTCAACCTAATATAGGATTTGTTGTTAGTAAGCATATATTTACTAATAATATCTGGTTACTTTGCCTCATTCCATGGGTCAAAGTTAGTATATTCGTACTCTAATCATAAACAAGTAGTTTTAGTTAGGTCAATTGTTTTGGGTATGTGGTCAAGTCATGTAAGTCATTTAACTTTTAAGAATTTATTTCCTTGTTTTATAATGATCAACTACTTATATCGTCCTTGGCTTTCCATCTTTTTTGGGGGGGTACACCCGGTAGTTGTCAGGGGTTACTCCTGGCTCTGTGCTGAGAAATCGCTCCTGGCAGCCATGGGGCACCATATGGGATGCCAGGATTCGAACCACCATTGGTCCTGGGTCTGCTGCATGCAAGGCAAATGCCCTACTGCTGTGCTATCTCTTCGGCTCCATCCTTGACTTTCTAATTTATCCAAATCTAAATAAACTGCTTTTAGATATTTTATTTTTTGCTACTTAAGGCTCAAATGCATTGTAGATTTTGTATTGCCCAGAACTGTTTAGGTACCTAATAATTATGCCTTACTTACTATTTGACTTGGGTTCAAGGTTAGTTCTTTGCTACTTTTTCTCTGTAGAGGCTACATTTAGAAGCTGTTCTTGATATTGTGTTAAAATTGTTTGTAGTCTATGCAGAGTGGATAAGTAGCAAATACAGGTGACTATTATTGTAGTTGCACAGTTATTCAAGGGCTATATATGATGGCTTATTCATAGGTAATACCTAGTTCACTTCTGCAAGTATGTCAGCTTTTTTTTTTTTAATCACAGCTGGTAGTGTTCAGGGCTTACTTTGGTGGTATATGGGGAAAATATATGTGCTGCTGGGGATTGAAGTTATGTCACCTGCATGCAAGGCAAGTGCCCTACCTGTTGTATTATCTCTCTTATGGAACGTGATAAATGAAATAAAAACAAACAAAATGTGATGATAACAGAGAACACGATAACACTAGAACATTTCGTTGCCTTAATTCCTTAGTATTAAATTAAATTCCTTAATATTCATTCAACTCAAACTATATTCTCTGGTTTTATAATATTTATTGAGAGATTGAAAACCTTACCATCTTCAGATCAGTACAAGTAAACAGAAATATAGAGCACTGTAAAATTGGTCTGTGATGAATTTAAATTCTAAGATAACCGGAGGGTCTGAGCTGGAAGAAGCAGACATTTTCTTGTCAGCTTCTCCTTTGACTGTGACCACTCACCCTGGGGAAATGGATGCTGGCCTGAAGGTGGCACATGCTATGCAGTTTCCACAAAAGAATGTTTGTTGTTGCAAATCCCTACTAGACTAGCTCCTAAAATTTCTTATAACTAGATCAGATTTGTAAAAATGAGCTTAGTACTTGTTGGGATGGGATAAATCAGTTATATCTTATTGTTGTTTAAAACTACTTCAAAGGAATATATTGAAAAATGCTTAAAGTTGGGTTGGTTGCTCTAGCAACAAAGCCAAGCTTCTAAAGATTATCCTCAGTGTCTGCAGCTTTCTCAGCAGCCGCAAAAGGAAAGGTAATTAGTCCTGGATCTGGCTTTTAAAACTCGGCTTTAAGTAACTAGGCCAAATACCAAATAGCAATATTAATATACACTGAAATAAAACTTTGTAAATCATTTTAGATGTCTATGGGAAGTAAAATATGTTCTTTATACATTTTCTTATTTATAGTAAGAAAAATTTTATAGACTGTGCCCAAAACGAAATGTTACTATAAACTCTGGATTACTTGAGCATCAAATTAAAAAGATGTAAAGTTTAGGTTGGATTTCTGTTAATTTTGGATTTCTTACGTATTTTGGTCTAAAGTAGAATAATTTGTATCTATGGTCAGAACTTATGCCCTCTTTGAACAAAGAGCAAGTTAAAGAAATTGAGCTGTAAATAACTGTGATTTAATTGTATATTTTGAATGCTATCAAAGTTATGAGCAGCTATTAGAAAAAGACAGGAGAAAATCTTTGACTTATCTGGTAGGTTTGGTTTTCCTTGTCTTTTACTGGAAAATAAGAATGCCAAGTACTGTTAGAATTATCTTACTTTCTTCTTTTTCAGAAATAACATATGACATTTGAACAATAGACCAGGCATCTTCATTAATGGACTTAAGTAAAGCAATAAGGAATAGGATTACAATTCAAGTTTTATTTATTTTGGGGAGTGTTCCTCATGGTACTAAGGGTCCAGAAAGTACTTCCATAATATTGGGTGTATGGCCTGATGGATGGGATGTTCAAGCCTGCCAGTGCTGGAGCCCATGCACTCCAACTCTCTGAATTCGCCCCCCTCAACCTCTACAATGAGCTTTTATTTATTTACTTATTTATTTGTTTGTTTGTTTATTTATTTATTTTGGTATTTTTTCTTTTTTTTATTTAAACACCTTGATTACATACATGATTGTGTTTGGGTTTCAGTCATGTAAAGAACACCACCCATCACCAGTGCAACATTCCCATCACCAATGGGAGACTTGGGACATTGTTTATTTATTTTTGGTTTGGGGGCCAAACCCAGTGGTTTTCAGAGGTTATCCTGGCTCTGCGCTCAGAAATCGCTCCTAGCAAGCTCAGGGGATCATATGGGATGCTGGGGATCACATTCAGGCCTGTCCAGGGTCAGCTGCATGCAAGATAAATACCCTACCGCTGTGTTATCACTCCGGCCCCTCTAAGAGAGGTTAAGTCTTGTTCACATGACAAAATCCTCAGCATCATGACGTACTGGATGACAAAAAGAAGTTGGATATTTCAGTTAGGATGCTTTCTAGATTTAGCTGACAAACATGCGACTTGTTTGTTTCACAATATAGAACTATAGTGTAGAAACCCTTTTATTCATAAACTTAGTAAAATTTTACTGGCTCTTCAAAATGTTCTTTTCTATGCTTCTGAGAACACTCTCATAGGCACAAAAGATAAGACTTAAATTATAGAAATGCTTTGAACTTTTTTGACTAAATATCTAATAAATTGACCTGGAATTTGTGATATTAAGGTTAATTTAATAAGTGAACTTCTTGCTTTGGGATCTTTAACATGAAATGATCCTGAGGTTTCTCATCTTTAAGACATAGGTTTTCCCTGTTCCTTTCACTGCCTTTTCCTTTTTGAGTCAACATTATCCCAGGACTAAGTCCATTTCAGTATAGAACTTAAGTTCAGTTTATTTAATACACAGTCTTATATTAGACACATGGGAGCACATGTGAATAAAATATACTTTAATGATTTTAAGTGTATCCCAAGAGCATGGAGAAGACTTTGAAGATTTCTAACAACTAAAATTTGTATTTAAAAATGTTATTTTTGTTTTGCTATAAGAAAGCAGTGACTAGATACTGCCCAGATCCTGTGAGATTGTGGCAATATGATTGGAAATAGCAAGTTGGCTCATGTGAAAAAGTGAAAATATCATAGTTTGAGACAGATTGCATATTGGAAACAAGAAAGATTAAACTATCAAAAACATACTAGGGGTTTTAGCTTGTCCATTTGGAAAATTTATGGTGCCCCACCTATAATAAGAAATATGATCAGAGGTCTAGAGAGATAATGCAGTAGATAGAGGACTTGCCTTGCACACAACTAACCTAGGTTCAATCCCATAGGGTTCCTTTAATACCTCCAGAAGTGACTCCCAAGAACAGAGCCAGTAATAACACACCCTCCCCCAGCACCAATGGGTGTGGCCCAAAGAAACAAAGCAAAACAAATAAACAAATAAATAACAAAAATAATGTGAAGGTTGAAATTTTTGTTTAAGTTATTTTAGATAAATTTTGAATTGGAGGGGATACTTGAGAGCATATCTCAAGAAAGATTAAATGTGCATGAAATTTCAAGCAAATTGATTTTGTAAGAATACTCAAAAATAACTAAAGTGATTATGAGTAAAAGAGTGTACTAAACAGTTACTAAACCTTGGGAAACTCTAATATTTCACTCTAATATTGAGAATTGACTTTTCAAGGAAATTGAGAAAATGACTGCCAGAAAAAAGAATAAAATAAGGAAAACTTGAAGCATCAGGGATGTCAAAGGAAGAGTGTGCTTCAAGATAATATGTTTGAATGTTTGGAAAAATATGTAGCATACAGTGTTATTTCATTCTTCAAGAAAGGATGTCACATGTAGTGTTTTCAAACTTTTGTATCCATAGGGCCTTTTGTTCACTGAAGAGTAGAGTGTTATGTCCTAATGTTGTCCAACTGTTCATTTCCCTGTAGTCAGGTCAAAATTTTATATTGTGTTAACCATTAATTATCTGATGAAAATCTAACATATTACTACTGTTACTACTGATCTTTAAGGAAAAATCTCATTGATCTACCTCTGTTTTAGTTAATAAAATGTTCTTATATTTTTCACATGTCTATTTGTACCTACTAGATATATGTGGTGTAGAGATGAGATTAAATTGAGTTTTGGCTTGAGTATGAATATTTTAATATTAAATAAAAGTTCACACAAGAAAACTTTTATTATTTGAATATGAACATGAATATAAATTGTGGGTTTCTAAAGAAGAAATACAATAGATGAGTAAAATATTCTAGAGTACAAAGTACAAACTAAACCCATTGCTATAAAAATTTAGTATTATCCCAGATTGATATAAGGCATTGCCAAGATACTTATTTTATTTTATCTTTGCTTCAGTTACCATCACACTTTGTAGTACCAGTAACATACCAATGTGCTTATGTGGTTTTTTTCCATTTTCTTGACCATGTAAAACTTTCATCTTATCCACACACACACCAAAAAAAAGGTGCATGAAGAGATTGTTGCTCTCATCTATCCATTTTGCCACATAATTTTTACAGCTGTTCCTCACTTGTTAATATATTTCTGTAGAATATGTGTAAATAGACATGAGCAAACTGTCTAAAAGTTATTGAGCTAGTCAGTGAACCATGTAATTTGTTGGTTCAGAGACAACAGATAATAGAGTGAGATATTTGCTTTACCATCCACACACTCCATGTATCATCTAAGCTCAAAAAGTCAATTTATGTTCTGTTGGGGCATGTCTCATCACACTATATTATCACATCAGAGATAGGAAATTTGGATAATGACTATCTTATTTAGAAAAAAAGAGAGACTATTTAGTGAATTGAATATCCGTAAGGTGGGAATTTTGAACTAGAATTTAGTTCTATCCTTGGTTAATTTGATACTCTATATGTGTTTCATCACCGGTTTCCTCTCTTCTAACAAAGTAAGTCAGAAATAACCTTGTTAATTAGCATTTATTTTTAGGTTGATGACATGACACAGCCAAGACAGAGTGGGAACATTCCAGTAAGACCATGGTATGAACAATAAAACTCAGTTTTAAAGAAAAGATAGAATCAGGGAAATGAAAATTAAAGGTAAATCTTGTAGGTATACTTAAAAATAGTGCCTATATGCCTTTTTTGAAGTCAGAATAAAGAAATTAGTAGGTACCTCTTTTGTTTGGCACATACAACTAAAAGTTAAGTGGCAATCCAACACTTTCTCCCTATAAAGTTTCCTTGGATTCCTAAAATTCCAGTACTAAAGTCCAGTTTCCTCTATTCTGTATTCCAAGTTAATGTTAGTATTTTAACTCCAATTCTTTGAGGTCCTACCAATCTCAGCTATTTCAATTCTTCCTTTTATATTTTTGTATGTACAGAAGTGTTTTAAGTTTTCTTTTAAAAAGCTTTAATAATACTGTTTCCTCATAGTTTCTACTATTTTACTCCCATTTATCTCTTAAGTTCAGATCATATTATTGATGGAGTTCTTGCTCACTTCCCCTGGCTAGAAGTGTTCTCATATCACTTCATCTGCACCTCTCATAAGGCAATTAGCACCTTCTTTGTTTTGATTATGCATACACAAGTTTTATTTCCTCTTCTATGCTGAAATATCCTTTCTGTGGCATTGATGACGGGTTAGATGAATCAATAAAAGAATAGGATGATGAGAAATTCGCAGAAGAAAGGGTGCTGGGCATGTCTAGGTCTAAGTCATAGTATACTTGAACTTAGGAAAATGTTGGAGTCTACTGGATTTCTTAGTCACTCCAAAGATTAGTAGTTTTATTGTCTTAGATAAATATGGATATATAAAACTGTAAGTTATGTTCTGCTCTTATTTTTTTAAAGTAGATAACTTTTGTTCCTTGTGTAATATATGTGTGTATATATATACAATATGTGTGTATATATAATTCAATCCATTTATTCAACCAGCCTCCTGGTGGACTGGTTGAATAAATGGATTGAATTTGAGCAGTTTGTGTCTAATTGGGTGGGTAAGAATAAGGATAAGACTGATAGACAGTCCTTAAGGACATGTATCTGAACACAGAAATCATCCTTTGGGTTGTTTTATATTCTACTCCATACTCTTTATCTTCTCTGCATTTCAATTTTAGTTATTTAAATATGACACAATTTAGCACTTATTTGGCTGATGTGCAATAGCTTTGCCTTCTCAACACATTGGAAGTTTTTTGAAAACAGGGACACTTTATTCATTTTGTATTGTTACAGAATCCTTGCACAGCTCTTGCAGCATATGGACAAAAATTAGGTAACATATTAATCAGTTTATTAATTTATGAATAAGTCATATTAATTAAAGTGAAATTTATTGAGCATTTGCTATGTTCAAGACCCTGTGCTATATGTTTCAGTAAGTTAAACATGATGAAATATTAGATTCTAATTATCATAATAGCTATAATCTTACAACTATAATTAAAAAGAATAATATAAAACCGAGAAATTATACTGGGCAAAGCACTTACTTGCCTTGTAAGCAACTGATCCAGGTTTGAGCCCACACATGGTCTGTTGAGTACTGCCAGATGTGGTCCTTGAGCCCAGATGTAGGAAAGTGAGTTTTGAGCACTTACAGGTGTAAGCCCAATACTCATGAGAGAGAGACAGAGACAGAGAGACAGAGAGAGACAGAGATTGAGAGAGATAATATATCTTGTATACTTTAAAGAAAGGTACAACAAAGTTGTTGGTAACAATCTTTCCAATCAAATCTGGAAAAATGAATTATGATTAATTTTCAGGTTCCAAATTTTCTCTAGATGACATTGCTCCTGATCTAATAGCTAAGAAGAGCAAAGTGTGCACTTGAATATGAGTGAGATTGGAGAACTGGAATGAACTGAGTCTGATAGAGAATGTGTTTAAAAAAACTGAAACCTATATTTGTGGTTCAATACAAATATATCTTGTGATTTAAAGTATTGTTTTGACAAGTAATTTCTGATTCTTACAGTAATATATCTTCATTGTGTAGAAGTTTAAAACTAGGTAAGTATACAAAATTAGTTATACTCTTCTCATAAATAGTCACGTTTCATATATTTGTGCATTATAGTCTAATTATTTTATGTACATGTCTATTTTTGCAAACTATAAAATTCAGGACCCATTTGTATCTAGACGTTGATCATTTCAGTTAGTGACCCTTTGTGTGGACATGTCTGCATATCATTGAATATTTTACTGTATGATTTTTTTCATTTTGTTTTGTTTTGGGCCATATCCAGCAGTGACCAGGGGTAATTCCTTGTTCTAAACTCAGGAATTACTTCTGGCAGGCTCAAGGAACAAGGTGAAATTCCGGAGGTCAAATCCATGTTAACCAAGTGCAAAGCAAGCACCCTACCCACTTTCCTATATTTCTTGCCTCTCCAAAGCATGATTTTTAAATGGCTGCTATGCTGTGATCCTATTAATCCCAACCTTTATTACTAAATGGCAAAAAAAAATTAGCCCAAACAACAAAAAACAAAATAAACACCTTGTCTGATACTCACACTCTATCTGTATAAAAATCTTGTCAAAGAATTCCAGTTGCCTGTTATACCCTTTCTGTTTTTTCAAAGCACTTTCAGTGTGTTATGACAGGAATGAAGCCTAATACTTATATAGCAATCATAGCTTTTATTTAATTTACTTAATTTTATAATGACTTTATATGATGAGTATACTAACACATTGCAAAGTATCAAGAATTCCTAATCTCTTGATCAGATCGGGAAATCTGAGATAAGAAATAAAGTCTTGATTGAAATCCTGATAGCTATCTCAGGCATGAGAGCAAAAAGGTTGAACAGAAAGACTACTTGTAGTCTCTCACAAAGTATCTTGAATAGGTATAACTCTAAGTCAGATTAAGACAGCTAAATTTTGGGGCTCTGTTTCAGGACATTGGATGCTTTTCTGTGAATGGGATCTTGTGGATAAGGTACCTATATTGTTGCTTCATTGTTCTCCTTCTAGATTGTGTCTTTACCCAAAATTGAGATAAGGAGAGATTAGAAAAAATTATAAGTCCAACACAGAAAATACTATAAAATACTAAACATATTAGACTCTGAAGGATTTTGATTAAGGAGTTGCAACATTGTTTGAAAGCGACATTTCTCTAAGTCAGGGAGAACAATGGAAGTAGTGGATTTGGTTCTGGGATACCTATGTGGCAAGAGATCAATTGATGGCATAATGAAATAATTAATTCAGCAAGCATTTACTAAACAGTGGTGAAACATATTTCTCCTGTTGGAAAGTGAAAGGTGCCTGAAACAGGTGGAAAAATTGGACTTTGGTTGAATGTTGTATGCATATATGCATAAATATATATGCGCCCATATATGAGAAGTTCATATTTTCTAAAACAGTGCATTCTATTTTATGTCAGATAATGCTGACATAAAAAATATAAAGAAACGTGTAGCTACAAATTGTTTTTTTGAGAAACAAGAATAGGTGAAAATAGAATGAAAATTAAGAGGCTGTTTTAAAATGGGTGCTCAGTAGATAGGTCTCTGTGAATAAAATACAATAAGTTGAGACCAGAACTACAAGAAGGCTAGGCATTCAAAAATCGAGGATAGATTAGAGTCAGCGGCAAAGATACAGTAACAGATACTGGGCATAAGGAACTGCACATGCAATGGTTCTGAGGCAGAAAGAAGTTATGTTCAAGGAACTCATCTTCCTTGCAGGATTTTTTTTTTATCACAGCATGTTGTAAAAGTGTTTGAACTTTTACTATGTATGTCGTTTTATCTAAGAGTAGTGTGAATTATATGTATATAGATAGGTAGTATGTACATCTGTATGTGTGGGATAAATTGTTCTGGAATACTTGATTAAGGAGAGGGATGAGAAATAAAAAGAATTACAAAGATGGTGAATAGTGAGAAGATGGTGAAAATCATATGTGGAATGATAAAGAATAAAAATGGACATGATGTTTTTCTGTGGAGCAAAAAAGGACATATTTTCGAGAGTCAGAGAAATAAGTAATCTTAAATTAATTTAAATTAATTGAGGATTAATAAACAACTATTTGATGGAGCAATTTTATACACTCCCTTTACATTTTACTACTTATATTCAAAGACTTACTTAAATAAATGAGATCAGCCCAATATTTCATGAAAAGCAAATAAATTTTCTATCCCCAAGATGCAGTTTCATAACATAGCTGCTAAATAGTGTTCCTGACTTCCATGCTCCCCTGTCTTATGGTCTTTGTTTCCTTTGTGTGTATAGACTGCTGAAGTCCTTTAACAATGTCATATACTGTTTGTGCATAGTACTGACTTTCCAAATGTTTTTCAGACATAGCTCATTCACTTTCTAAGGCTCCAAGGAGGTGGGGAGGAGCAGGTAGCATTGTGTCTGTGGAATGAACGAGGAAGCAGAGGGCAGAGAGGTTAAGTGACTTGTAGAAAGCACACAAGGGTCAGGGGCTGTACATGAATAGGATTCAGCTTTTTGCATCCAAACTTATAGTCTAGGACTCTCACCACTAACTAAGCTTCCTTTCTATTGCATACAGTTATAAGGTTAGAGGGGAAACATATGGAGACTTTTTAGAATTCTAAATGGAGAAATGAAAAAATAGGATGGTTGATGAAGAAGATTCTTTTAGGTAAATGTTGCAACAATAGGTTAGTTGTTTTTCTTTTAAGAGCATTATACATTTTTAAGAGCATGAATTCAGACAATGTGAATAGTTAGAACTTTTAGAAGACAGAAAAAGGCTCATGCTGGAAGCAATTATAGCATATTGACAGGACTGGTTTCCATTCTTACTTCTTGCTCCTCTTCTAGTGAGATGGTCTCAGGACTGCACCATTCAGACATGTCACAGTGCTTAGTTCCTATCACTCTTTATACCCTCTTGACAGTTTTTCTATTTTCAGATCAACATTGTTTATAATAATCTTTAACTCTCTGATGACTGCAAATATAGAAAGTACCAAAACACGATGCTTTTGCCCCACATAGACACATTGTTTCGTGGGGTTTGTCTTTGTATTTGAAATGATGCAGGGTCTGTGTGGCATCTTTGCTTCTGCTTCTCTTCCTCCTTGTCTTCCAATATTCAAATTCTAACCAGATCTGTGTTCACAAAACTTTTTCCAACAATTTATTCTTAGATTTAAATTTTGAGTCAGCTTTCCATGAAGTGCCCCGCACTTTTTAAAAGTCTGAAAAGCAGTCACCAATGAAAATGATGCCATTTCTGCCAAAGTCATTATCTGGCAGTTGTCCCACTTTACAGTTGGATTTTTTTTTAATATATTGACCTTGCATTTTCTTTACATCTTGACCCTATAGAGGAATTCTAATGAAATAGTGAATTGGTTTCTGCCCTACTTGAGAGAGACAACTGAATGTAAATTGTATTAAATTCAGAGAAATGAAGACCTATCGTGTGTGTGTGTGTGTGTGTGTGTGTGTGTGTGTGTGTATAAATCTGCTTCTCTTCTATACATTTTTAAATGACAATTGTGGTTTTAGACTCAACATTATTCAATACCAAATCAAAGCTGACTCATGGAGAAAAATACTTTTTGATTCTATTTAGTTCACATTTCCCTCCCCACTTTAGGGTGTCTGCCTATGCACTTGGGGGTGGGGTTGTGTATAATGCCGTCTGAATACCTTCTTATAAGTATTAGAAGTATAGAAACACAGAGCCCTGTGACCCTCAGAGCCCTCTGTCGATCACTGGTGTTTGTTGTAGGAGGAAGGCAAACATAAGCATAGAAGTGTTATTGAACAGAAACCCCTTCAAAAATGTCTCTGGGCTTTTGTTCTCAGGGATGCATAGCGGTTGGGGGGCCCCCTCCTCAGAAAGCATACTTATGCAAGTATTAAGAACTGGCTGAGATAAGAAGTGAAGCTTAAGAGACCTTCATCATTAGCTGCTAGTGGTAGAGATTAGTGATCCTACTACAGGATTACAGACGGAAAGAGTGCCAGTGTTGGTTAATTGTTCATTAATGCTTGTAAAATAAGCCAGCTGGAGGAAAACTGGCCATTGTCTGCTCTCTCAAAGTGAAACTAAATTGGATCTGCTCATCAATGGCAGTATTGATGTCAGGAAAAAAATACACATGTAAACTTCTTCCCTATGACTCCCTCTCAATTTTAAATATTTAATTAAAAACTGTTATCCTAATAAGCAGTTGAGTTGTCAATGCATTTTCTATATGTAATTGACCTTTCTTTAACTAAGGTCATTTATCCTCTCATGTATTTGCTCTTTTAGTTTTGCTCTAAAATGGAAAATAAAGATAACTCCCAAAAGTTTCCCATAGATATAAATATGCCTGAGTTTGATTATAGTTTTAAAATATAGTAGATACACTACTTAAAAATTCTAGAAAACTTTAGGACCTTCTTTTTCCCTTCCCTTCTCACTTAAAGCCTGACTTTCAGTAGTGAGAATGTCTTTTCTGACTTCCTTCCCCAGGCACAGCAAATTTAAGTAATTTGCTGATCAATTCTCAAAAGGACCAAATATATTATTTTTCTTATTCTAGCAAATGCCATGGTGAGATTAGAAATGACATAGTTAACTATTACTGAGTTTAAAAATAGGAAAAGTTATGCATCAGCCCTTCAGTCCTTTGGTTTAAGATTTCTTTTTAGCTCAGAGATTGAACCCAGAGCCCTCTACATGCAAAGTAAATGCTCTACCGGATTTACATCTTAGTCTATTTAGTTTACGTCTCAGTCTATTTATTTTAAATTAAGACTAGACTAGAGTTAGTAAACTCCTTCAGAAAGTATTTATTGAATTCCTACCATGTATAATGATGAGAAAATAGACACACTTTCTGCCCACATTGTGCTTTATGGTTTAGTAGAGATTAAAATATCTCACACAATAAAAATGGAGATCAAGCGAGATGAAGGGAAGACAGTGTGTGCCATGGAGTGTGAGGGGAGTTATCACAGAGGGATGGTTCATAGGTCTAAATTAAGAATTAGTAACACTTTGAGGAAAAATGTTTCAGATATGTACTTCAGATTTTGTGATATCTACGAAATGCTAGGAAATCACGATATGAAGGAAAAGGTGCATAGGGAGAGAATATACTTTCTGAATTTGGAATGAAGTTTAGGTGAACTATCTGCAGCAGTGATTATTTTGATCAGAGGTTCATCAATTCTTATAGCTTATGATGTGTGAGCTTGCCAGTATCTAACAAGAAACATAGTCTGGTCTCTTCTCTTCTTCCCTGTCCAACATTATCTCTTGATTCTTTTTTGATGCGTAAGTTACATTGGCCTTGTTTCTTTGTCTCTACTACCCAACTCAGTATTCCTTTATTTGTCAATTCCTCTGCTTTCTTACACATTTTAACAGTTGTGAACCCTTATTTCCAATAATTCACTTTACTGAATTAACCAAAAATATTTATTGAGTATTCTCTGGTTTCCAGTTCTAGTTACTATAGATAAATTATTATAAATGAGAGAATAAAAATTCTACATTCATAATTAGGATTGGTGTCATTGCCTCATCGATATATTTCTTCCCTATTGTTGGCATTGCTGTTTTGTTCCTTTTATAGCAAATGTAAGAATATCATAATTATTCATTATACGTTTGCTGTATCTTATTTTTCTGTAAATGCAAACACTGTGAAGGTATAGTACCCCTTGGACTCATCACTTAATTTCTAGTGACAACACCTAGTACAACACCTAGTACACAAACACTAAAAATAGAATGACCGGGGGCTGAAGCGGTGGTGCAAGCCATAAGGCGTCTGCCTTGTGCGCGCTAGCCTAGGGTGGACCATAGTTAGATCCGCCGGCGTCCCATATTGTTCCCCAAGCCAGGAGCTATTTCGAGTGCATAGCCAGGAGTAACCCCTGAGCATCACCGGGTATGCCCCCCAAAAATAGAATGACCAACATATCAGGGTTTAGAAAGTGGGGACAGAACAGATTAAGGATTAAGCATTAATTTATGTGAAGTGCAGATGAGATGTAACATTTATGAAGCATTGCCTGTGCTTTGATAATGATTGATCTTTAACTAACTGGTGCAACATTAACTGGTGGTGCAACATTATCACATTAACACTTTACAGCCACATAGATGTGCTAACTTAAAATAAAACAACCACTTTTATTGGTTTATATTATTGTTTCTCAACCTTTTTATGGCCTTGCACCCCCTCCAAACTTGCTTACTTCTTATGGTTTCCTGTCCTACAAATTCCTCCCCTAGTCTCCTGCGTGGCCACTTATTTATGTGAATTTCACCTGTGAGTCCTCCTTGAAATACTACGTGTCTACAGTAGAGTCATATGGTTCATGATGAGAATGCTGGCTTAGAATATAAAAAAGACTTACTGATTTGGTAGAATTTGTTGTATTATTTGCTTTTAAAATTTAGTTTATATAATCAGTAATTAAGACACTGTTAAAAGCTAAAACAATATCTGTTTGACTAGCTAAATTGCTGTGATGCTATTTATAGGCACCATATAAAAAAAGCAATATTGGCTATCTTATTGTTACTATGCATTTGATCCAATGCTACAATGAACTGTTCAAAGTTCCTTATTTTAATACATTCTATTCTGAAGAACATTATGCATCCATTTATTTATCCTCAAAATATGTAACTAAGAGGTATACTTTCAAAATTATTTCCTGGTTATTCTAGTACCAACATAGAGGAACATATAAAGAGAGTGAAATCTTATAGCTATTCTTTTTGCTTCTGCTGTGATTTCTACTAGTTTCTGGTTTTTATTGTCTGCCTTACTTTTGTCTTAAAAAGCCAGGTACCATAGGGCAGATATAAGCCTGCAAATGAAAAAAAAAAAAAACAGGCAAGATATTTAGATAAAAATTCTTATCATGTTATCCATGGTAGTTGATTATTAAAATTAAGAACATTTTAGAATAACAATGAAATTCAGAATCACAATTTCAGATTGGTCTTATTTTGAGTCCTTTGAACTATAACTTTTAATAGACTACTAGTAATTTTAAATGACATAGTGTTTCCAGAAACCCATAAATATAACCCCTTGCTCTCATACCACTGTAATATGCTTCAACTGAAATACTTGGTTCTAGAATATTTAAATATTTTATTCAGAAATTATGTTTCTCTTTACATTGAGTTGTAAGATGAAGAGGAGAATTCTGTTGTACATCATACAAAAAGAGAACTTACAAAGAAGAAAAAAAGCAAGAGACTATCAAGTGAGGGATATAAAGGATGCAGAGAGTTCGTGTAGGCTTTGAAATTAAAGGTTTATTATGGAGCAAGTTTATCAGTCCTGACCTAGCTCCCATTGCCAGTGGTGGTGGAGTTGCATAAGAGTCCAACAGATTGAAAGTGGCACTGTGTATTGTTAGAATCAGTTTTAGCAAGTTATAGGGATGATCTTAACTCCCTACACCTTGCATCTTAAAAACAGTTTTTAAAAAAGCTTTTCCTCACCTCTTTATAGCAGTGACAAGCAAAATTCAGCTTGTGACCATCTAAATATATCAAATTCTCTATTGCATTGTCTAAGTTTTATTTTTATACCTTTATAACACTGGTGAACAGTACCAAAGAGTTTACTTACTATCCCCATTACTCTCTTCTTCAATTAGGTATCTACGTAGAGAACAGAGGGCCTGACATTAAGGAAATGAGTGGTACTAAAGGTAAAAATTTGTGGGATTTCCTGGGTTTTGCTAAGGTGTGTCAGTTAAACTATTTTATTTAGAGGTAAACAAGTAAAAACTTAGTTCTAGGGTACCCAAAAAGAAAAAACCATAAAGAGTTTAAAGTTTGGTGGTATGATTTCTACATCATAAAATATGATCAGTCGTTCATTACATTTCAAGGGGCTCACTTAATATTTTAAAATATTTTTTGTGGATATTGGCTACTACACTGGGGACTTTTTATACTGTGTTTTGAGATTAATATGAAAGGGAATAAATACATTCATTTCCCACAAGGACAGCCTATTTTTATGCACTGGGGACATTTAATAGAAAACTCAGATCTAATGGCAATTCCCTGTTCTTTTCAATAATCTTCACATGGTCATAAGGGGCATCTTTAAAGTACATATCGGGTCATAGAACAAGGTATTGGCTGTCCATCAGAAGCAGAAAAATTCAAATCAGTTAATTAGATGGATTAGAACACCCAGACAATAGCTTTGCTTTCTATAACCATTGCCATAACCTTAGATTGTATTTTGGGCACATTCCACTACTTATTATCACTTGGGATATTGGAAAGGTTTTTCTTTCAATATGGATTATTCCAGTCTAATCTACATAAAAAGTTTTGGTATTTTGTTATTTTAATTCAAAGTATCTCCTCCCTGATTTTCAGGAGAAGTGATAGACAAAGGGATTCTATTATTTCAATGTTGGGAATCCCAAAACTTCCATTACCCCTTGAAATTCTTCCAGGTATAGATGGCAAAGATAGTGCGACTTTAGCACTTACTGGGCCTGGCCTTAGCTCAGCAGTTACTTAGGCAAACTTGGCTTTACTTTAGCACTTACATGGCAGCATTCTAACATAAACTTCATCTTTGTTTTATTTTATTTTTCGTTTTTTGGGGGGCTCGGTGGTTGCTCTTGACTCTGCACTCAGGAATTACTCCTGGCTGGCTCAGAGACCATATGGGAGCCCAGGAACCTTGAACCTTGGTTGGCTATTAGCAAGGTAATGCCTTACCTGCTGTACTATCACTCTGACTCTTAAACTTCATCTTTAGTGTCACATTAATAGACTCCTTGGGGTACCTTGTGTGGCCTTCTCTATTGCATTATTCTTTTCTCACCTGAGTTACTGCCTTCCCATAAAAAAAAGGATCCTCTGTCCTTTTTCCAGATACTCCCTTCCCAACTAAGGATCCTTCTTGGGCAAAGTTCATTAGGGATGAGGGGAGTCTTGGCTGCATTTTCATCACTTTACCCTGTAGGAGTACTTCACTGCCCAGTTACCTCACTTTTTGCCTCATTTCTTTAGTTCCTTCCTTTCTTGACTAGTGATTTGAGATGACCAACATTAAGCAGATTCTAGCTTTCGTATTTTTCATGTGATCCTATTGATTTTGGTTACATGATTGAGATTTAAGAAATATTTTGTATTATTTTTTAATAGTAACTACAGGAAGGCCTACCAGTTCCTACAGGTATACAAGAATCTGAGTCAAGTCTCTTATTTTGCAGGAAATTACAAGTCATTTGCATGTTTTCTTAGATTACCAGTAACTTGGCTTCAGGTTCTTGTAGATGAGAAGAGAAAATGTCACAGATAGAATACTTTACTCTTATAATTTTTCTCTACTCATAATTTCCTCACATCAAAAGGTTGTCTAAAATTTCTAGATTGTATAATGGCTATTGATGGTGACAAAATTGGACAAACTGAATAAGACAACATTTGCAGCAACATTACTTTTATAAATGTGGTATGCAAATCACCTAGTCTTACTATCTTTAAGATCTTAGCTAAAACTTAAAGACAGAAGTTCTTTAAGTACATAGTTACAATGTGTTTGCAGTTGGATTTCAGTCATAAGATATACCCCCCTTCACCAGTGCAACCTTCCTGCCATCAATGCCCCTTAGCTCCATCCTCCCCATCCCCTGACTGTCTTTGAGACAGGCATTCTATTTCTCTTATTCACTACCATTGTTATGAGAAATTTTAGTGTGATTATTTCTCTAGCTGCATTCATCACTCTTTGTGGTAAGCTTCATATCATTGGCCAGTCCTACCAGCACTCATCTCTATTGTCTCTGGGTATTATTACTATACTGTTTTTTATTTTTCTTAAATTCTATAGATGAGTGAGACTATTCTGTATACATCTTTTTCCCTCTGACTTATTTTACTCAGCATAACAGTCTTCATAATAATCCATGTATAGGCAAATTTTAGACTTCATGTTTTCCAATAGCTGCATATTATTCCACTGTGTAGATATATACCAAGTGCTAGTGGAGCCTAGGGTTCCAAAATGAGGATCTGGTGAGACACAGGTCTGGAAGCAAATATTGATGCAGGAAATAATCCACCCAGTAATAAGGTACAAAACGAGTTCAGGAAATCTAACACTCAAGCAAGGAGTTGAAACACCCAAGATTTCTGCTCCTAAGAATGAATGCAAATTAGTGGAAAAAGACTGAAGAATGAGCCCCTGCCTTCCTCAGACACCTGCTTTTATTGACAAGAGTCAGGCCACACTCTAGAGTCAGAGAGGAATACCAGGTAGAGAATAAACCAATTCCCATCACCAGATCACACCCAAGGGTGGAGTACAAATATTGAGTAGGGTAGGAACAATAAATCAACAACACAGCTTTTTTTTTTCTTATTGAGACCAAAGTGAATTACAAGTCTTTCACAGTTATATTTCAGAAACAAAGTGAGTGAATCAGGGCCATTCCCACCACCAGTGTTGACCTCCCTCTACCATAGTTCCCAGCATGCATCCTATACCTCCACCTTTACCCCCCTGAACTGTTAGTGTAACAGTTCTATTTTGCATTTAGCTTGTTATAGTTTGGGTCTCTTGATTCTATTGTTGTTAACATTGGCTTGGATATTTAGATATGACCATTTTTTCCCACTCAATGCTCTTGAGACCACTTAAGCCCTGGGTCCCATCCACTTTTTTTCTCTTTTTTTCAATTTGTAAGAAGACATATAAATATGAGGCAGAACAAAACGATTATTTTAGAAGGCTCTTTTTTTTTTGCTTATGATAGCATGAGTTGGGTTCTTTTTTAATATTTTATTTAAACACCTTGATTACAAACATGATTGTGGTTGGGTTTCAGTCATGTAAAGAACATCCTTCATCACCAGTGCAACATTGCCTTCACCAGTGTCCCAAATCTCCCTCCTCCCACCTCACCCCTGCCTGTGCTCTAGACAGGCTTTCTATTTCCCTCATATATTCTCATTGTTAGGATAGTTCACAATGTAGTTATTTCTCTAACTAAACTCATCCCTCTTTGTGGTGAGCTTCATGAGGTGAGCTGGAACTTCCAATCCTCCTCTCTTTTGTGTCTGAAAATTATTATTGCAAGAATGTCTTTCATTTTTCTTAAAACCCATAGATGAGTGAGACCATTCTGTGTGTGTCTCTCTCTTTGTGACTTATTTCACTCAGCATGATAGATTCCATGTACATCCATGTATAGGAAAATTTCATCTCTCCTGATGGCTGCATGATATTCCATTGTGTATATGTACCACAGTTTCTTTAGCCATTCATCTGTTGAAGGGTATCTTGGTTGTTTTCAGAGTCTTGATATGGTAAATAGTGCTTCACTGAATATAGGTATAAGGAAGGGATTTTTGTATTATATATTTGTGTTCCTAGGGTATATTCCTAGGAGTGGTATAGCTGGATTATATGGGAGCTTGATTTCCAGTTTTTGGAGGAATCTCCATATCACTTTCCATAAAGGTTGGACTAGACGGCATTCCCACCAGCAGTGGATAAGAGTTCCTTTCTCTCTACATTCCCACCAACACTTCTTGTTCTCATTCTTTGTGATGTGTGCCAGTCTCTGTGGTGTGAGGTGGTACCTCATAGTTGTTTTGATTTGCATCTCCCTGATGATTAGTGATATGGAGCATTTTTTTATGTGCCTTTTGGCCATTTGTATTTCTTCTTTGTCAAAGTGTCTGTCCATTTCTTCTCTCCATTTTTTGATGGATTAGATTTTTTTTCTTGTAAAGATCTGTCAGTGCCTTGTATATTTTGGATATTAGCCCCTTATCTGATGGGTATTTGGTGAATAGTTTCTCCCACTAAGTGGGTGGCTCTTGTATCCTGGGCACTATTTCCTTCGAGGTGCAGAAACTTCTCAGCTTAATATATTCCCATCTGTTAATCTCTGCTTTCACTTGCTTGGAGAGTGCGGTTTCCTCCTTGAAGATGCCTGTAGTCTCAATGTCCTGGAGTGTTTTACCTACGTGTTGTTCTATATATCTTATGGTATGGGTCTGATATCGAGGTCTTTAATCCATTTGGATTTTTACCTTCATACATGATGTTAGCTGGGGGTCTAAGTTCAATTTGTTCTATTGTAAACAGAGCTGCAATGAACATAGGCATGCAGAGGACATTTTTGTGTTCTGTTTTTGTGTATCTAGGCTATATTCCTAGAAGTGGTATTTCTGGATCCTATGGGTGATCAATTTCTAGTTTTTTAAAGAACATCCATATTGTTTTTCAAAAAGGTTGCACTAGATGGCAATCCTACCAGCAGTGAATGAGAGTTTCTTTCTCCCCACATCCCTGCCAGCACTGATTGTTCTTATTCCTTGTGATATGTACTATCTCTGTGGTGTGATATAATACCTCATCACTGTTTTGATTTGCATTTCCCTGATTAATAGTGATGTAGAGCATTTTTTCATGTGCCTTTTGGCCATCTATACTTCTTCTTTGAGGAAATGCCTGTTCAAAAATTTTTTCTTTTAGAATATTATTCTTTCATATTTTTGTAGAGGAGTCCATTTCAGAAATAAATTTTTATGATGATAAAAATAAGTCATATATATTCAAGTTGTCTTTCAAGAAGAATTTATTTTTTAAACGTTCATGGCATGGATATGAATGACCTTGACATTGATAAATAATGTAGTGTTTCTTAAAGTATTTTCTGAGCAACACTAAGTTTGGGACTATTAATAGGCATATACATATATACACATCCTCTACTCTAAATTTTTCATTGATTGATAATTAATTTTAGAAACTTTAATTTGGAGAATATTTAAACAAATTAAACAACATATGACTTCTTAAAACATCTTGAATATGATATGCTACATAAATCTCCAAGTATTTGGATACTATGAACCTTTTCCCAAATATCCAGGGCATAGAATTCTGTGCCTTTATCATACAATAAGTTATCTGAAGAATAACTTTTGGGAAATATTAAAGTAGTATAAATCTTTCACTTAGTATCTTGGGTAATTATTATTTTATCTGAATTATCTTTAACTTGAGACTATTCTATGTCTTGATTTTGTTTTTTGTTTTTTTTTTTTTATAATATAATTTTATTTTGATCACAGTGGCTTACATATTGGTGTCAATAATATTTTAGGTACATATTCACATAAAATCAGGAGGGATTCCCATCCATCACCAAATTGTTCTCCCTACCCGTCCGTTTTTGTCTTCCCTCCCATTTCTTCTTCCCTCACCTCCAGGGTGGCTAGAATATGTGGTCCCCTCTGTATCTAACCTATTACTTAGTAGTCTTGCACCTGTTTGGTTTTGAGGCCTCCCTTATTTCCCCCTCTAACTGGAGGCAAGACCAGCTATTTCAAGTTACGTGGTTTTGCCTGAAAAAGAAAAAAGTAATAAATTGGGGTAAGAGTCTAATACCTCGAAAATGGGCGGAATCCTTCTAGTGGCTCTCATCATCGATTTGGGAGGTGAAAAGAAAGAGAAGGTGAAACACTCCACCAGTATCAAAAGAAGTGTTAAGTATCCATTGAGGACTCCAGCTTTATCGATAAGCACCACAAAAAACAAACAAACAAAACAACACAAACAAAAAAACAACAAAAACAAGCACACAAACAAAAAAAACACACCATGGTCTTGAAATAAGAAACATGGCATAGCACATAACGAAAGAAAAGAGAGGAAGAGAAAAAATAAGTATAACTGGGGACAACAATTTCAATAATCACACCCAAAGAGAGAAATCGACCAAAATAGATAGGTAAATAAAAATAATAATAATAATGATAAATGAAGGTAAAATATATATATATATATAAATAACCAAGGTTTTGTGCTTTTTGTATTTTTGTTTTTTTCCCTCCTGCCCTGGCACAGTAAATATTGGGGTCATTTGAAAAGAAATTCACTTGGCCTAAAAAAATATGGGGTTTCTCCGTCCTTGGAGTATACTGTCATGGGGATCAACTCTAGATTTTGCTCAGGATCATTTACTCTCCCGGTGGCGTTTTTGTGGTTGGTAGACTTCTGCTCTGTCCAGGGTGATACAATCAGAGCTCTGTGTTTAGAGGTCTCAGTATCTGCACAGATCCTGAGATGGGATTTGTGATGAAGTCAGTCTTCGTGATTCTAGAGGTTCTGTTACCTCAGTGTCATTTTAATCCATCTTCTGTGGTTGGTGGTCTTGGGCTTTGCACTGAGCCTAGGATGGCACCTAGGTTAGCGGCATTCCGTTACAATTGTCTCTGCAGGACCTTTGGGACTGGGGATCATGCTTATTGTGCAGGTCATAGTTCAAACCCTAAACTAGGGCTTTTTTATTGGTCCCAAGATGTGTACAGTCTGGCCGTGGTTCTATCAGCCAGTCATCTGTAAATCGCGATCTTGGCTTTTGGACCTACCAAAGTGTGCCAAGTCTTCTGGTTTTGTCTTGTCGTTAGCTGGTAAGGTAGGCTAATCAGCTCTAAGGTCAAGTTGTTCACATTTTCCTCGTTGTCAGGATATCATGTTAGAGCTGGCCCTTGTTGTTGACCCCGCAGTATTAAGGCTGTCCTGGATGGGATTTGTTTCCTGCAGCTGTGTGAAGAGCTGTGCCGTTTCTATGTCTGGGATCCAGGGTTCAAGGCTGGATGAATGGTATCTAATCACCTGAGGTCTAAGTTGATTCCACATGACATATTTTCCAGGTAGGAGATATCCCTGTATTATTAACAACTGTGAGTTCCTATCTCTATTAGATAAGAGCTCTTTTCTCTATGTAAGATTTCCCCTTTATTTAGTGTGCCTTTGCAGGGAGAAATGGTGCTACATTATATTGTCGGTGTATTTGGGGGTGGACAGAGGGGATAACAGAAACAGGTCACATCCCCAAAAACGATAAAAAATAAAAAAAAGAATAAAAAATAAAATAAAATAAAATAAAATAAAAATAAAATAAATTAAAAAAAAAGGGAATGACAATGTATATGCTCACAAATGTATATGTAGGACAGGCATTTGAAAAAATAAATTAAAAAAATAAATAAATAAAAGAAAAAGAAATAAAATAAATTAGCGAAGCTTTTAAAGGACCAAAGTGGTGCAAAAAACTACCTTACATTTGGGGGAAAGCCGGTAAAGATGTGGTGTATTACAGGTCTTATGCCTATGTTGGAAGTACAGTTTTTCCCATTGCCTTTTGGGTTTTTCTTGTGGTGTGTGGGTTCCAGGCATCCTTCTATCCCACCCCCTGGCCTTCTTCAGTTTGGTAAAAATTTGTGGTAGGGAGGTCTTGGAAGAATTCTTGTATTGGGGATACTTTTGGACCTAGGCCCGGTTTCAAGAAACAGTCCACGTTAGGGGGAGTTGGTAGAGAGGGCCGCGCAGCATGAGTCCGCAGGGGAGTTGGCTGTCTTTTCTTGCAGGAGACTAGGTGTGGGTTTGACTGGGTGTCCCCTCGCCTGGGTGCTGGGTACTGCTTCGTTGGGTAGGAGGTCGATCTTGATGCCTAATAGATTAAGGACTGAGGGTGAAGAGTTTTAATATGGTGGGAGATCTGGATGGGATTGAGGGGTGAAGGGATAGTTAGATTTCCGGAGGGGAGAAAGGGGAAGGTATATGGGAGGGGTATGAAGGGAGAGAAAAGAAGAAATACCTTATAAAGAAAGGGAGAAGAGAATGGGAAAAAAAGTAAAGAGAAGAATAGAAAAGAGAGAAATGAAGAAAGAAAAAAAAAAGAAAAGAAAAAAGAAAAAAAAAAAGAAGAAGAAAGTAGTGAGAAGAGAAGAGAAAATAGCAAGGGAATGCTGGATTGGTTGATTGTGTTCGATGAATAGAGCCTGTAGTTTAAGTCCGTACATCGCAGTTACTGCCTCGGTGATCACATGCTTCAATTCCTAAAAGAAGGTATAACCTAGAAATAAAGTGTATGTTAAAGATTTTTCTCACGGCTATCTCGTAGTGCAAACAAGGTATGGTATCTCGTGAAGTATCCTGAGTTGCCACCTTAGTTTGTCCGCCCTTTGTATCCAAGGGTGCCTGTGGACAGAAAAGCTGAGAGGTTATTTAAAATATAGTAAGATAAAGGCATTAAAACATAGTGTTAAGGTATGTTTCCATTGCAGTCAGTGATTTCCCATGGTGTTCTATACTTGTGTTCTTGTATGCGATCTCTAAGGGATTATTGTGGGCCTTTGTTGTAGAAGTCTGATTACATACCTGTTCTCTCTATGCTGCTGTCTCTGTTGTTGCTGTTTTCTTTGTGGTATACTGTGTAGTCAAGAGTTTGCGTTGTTCCTTTTTCATGTATTTTGGACACTGCTCCCAAGTATATGTTGACTATTACAGTGCTCAGAGTTTCTACCCTGTTAAACCCTGTTGTTTGATTGTTAGGTATTAGTTGTGTATAAAATATATGTTCTAGGTGCTTCAGAATAGTGCTACCATTCTGTGTTTATCTTTTGTCTTCTGACTTACTTCGTTTAACATAACATGATCTAGGTCCATCCACGTTGCTGCAAAGTCTGTGATTGTATCATTTCTGACTGCCATGTAATATTCCATTGTGTATATGTACCACATCTTAATGATCCATTCATCTGTTGTTGGACATCGAGGTTGGTTCCAAGATTTGGCTATTATACTGATTGCTGCGATAAATAGTGGGGTGCATATGTATTTTGGGATGAATATCCTTTCAACTTGGGGGTATATGCCTAGGAGGGCAATTGCTGGGTCAAATGGCAGCTCAATTCTGAGTTCTTTGAGCACTCTCCAGACTTTTCTCCATAGATGTTGGACTAGGGGGCATTCCCACCAGCAGTGGATGAGAGTTCCTTTCATACCGCATCCCCGCCAACAAAGGTTGTTTCCATTATTTTTGATGTGAGCCATCCTCACTGGTGTAAGGTGGTATCTCATTGTTGTCTTGATTTGGATCTCCCTGATGATGAGTGAAGGTGAGCATGTTTTCATGTGTTTGTTGGCCATCCTTCTGTCTTCCTCAGAGAAGTGTCTATTCATTTCATCTTCCCATTTTTTTTATGGCTTTATTTGGTTTTGGGGGGCTCAGCTTTCTGAGTGCTTTGTATGTTCTAGATATCAGCCCTTTATCTGATATGTCGAGTGAAAAGATTTTTTCCCATTCTGTTAACTGTCTTCTTGCATTAAGTAGGGTTTCTTTCGCCATGCAGAAGCTTTGTAGCTTGATGTAGTCCCATTTGTTTATATTTGCTGTTAACGTTCTTGCCATTGGTGCTCCCTTCTCAAAGACCTTTTTGATATATAGGTCTTCGAGTGTTCTGCCTATTTCATTCTCGATAAACTTTATAGATTCGGGTCTGATTTCAAGGTCTTTGATCCATTTTGAGTTGACTTTTATATAAGGGGTGAGGTATGGGTCAATCTTCATTTTCGTACATGTGGTTTTCCAATTGTACCAACACCATTTGTTGAATAGACTTCCTTTGTTCCATTTCAGGTTCTTGCCTCTTTTATCAAATATTAGTTGGCTGTATATCTTGGGGTTTATGTTTGGGAATTCTGTTCTGACCCACTGGTCTGAGGTCCTGTCTCTGTTCCAGTACCATGCTGTTTTGATTACTATGGCTCTATAGTATAGTTTCAAGTTAGGTAAGGAGATGCCTCCCAGCTTTTTGTTTTTCAGTATGTGTTTGGCTATCCTGGGTCTTTATTTGGTTTTTGGGCCACACACGGCAGTGCTCAGGGGTTACTCCTGGCTGTCTGCTCAGAAACAGCTCCTGGCAGGCATGGGGGAACCATATGGGACACCGGGATTCGAACCAACCACCTTTGGTCCTGGATTGGCTGCTTGCAAGGCAAACGCCGCTGTGCTATCTTTCCCGGCCCTGTTTGTTTGTTTTTAAAGTCAGAACTAAGCAAAGCTTCCCTCAAAGGGCCACATCCCTCAAGAGCCTCAAACAACTAATTTTGGGTCTGTGACAAAAGAGAAAAAGAACAATGATGGTCTTCTAAAGCCAATAGGAATTTTGAAAAGGAAGATCACTCCTTTCACTCTGCCTTATTATGCTCTAGTTGGTGGACTAAACCAAGAGAAATGCTTCTCTGTGTAGCAGCTCATTAGCAAAATAAGAACTCTGACATTAGTTAAAATGTTGATAAATGTGACAGGTGGTGTGAAGACAAGATGGTGCTGTCAAGTTGAAGTGGGATCCCTCCAATGTCATGCCTTGCTTTATATAACCCATTTACCCAGCATCTATTAGACTGTTAAGAGATGTTTTTGTTGCATCAAGCAGACTGGCAAAGTAATAATTACAACTATAGAATAAACCTAGCTATATTATTCTATGCACAAAATTCTTTGTAATTGGGTGCATTTAAATATCAAAATCTATTATTTCACTTTAGCTCACATTTTTTTTCACGTGCAACAATGTTTTCATTTTCTAAACACTTTACTTAATCCCTCTCCTGTGCCTAAACACGTGCCTATTGCCCTTATCTTAGAAAAAGATGGGAAAAAATATACAAAACAGAAGTAGGAAGAAAATATTTCACCTATTTAAGAATTCTTTTGAGTTTTTATGCAATCTTTTCTTTCTTTTATCACCACATTCCTGTTTAGAGAATGTTTTTGTTTATTGCTTACCACTTTCAAACATTTGCGATATTGTTTGTTCCAACAGTGTTAGAAACAACTTTTGCAAAGATTTTGAGTGTCTTCCTAGTAAGTAATTCTGAGTCATTTAAAACAATTATGTTTAGCGCTTTTTTTCAGTGCTACTCTTAATCTCCATGCATATAGTGCATGGCAGTATGCTTGAAACATTCTATTGCTTTGTATGGGTATCTGGTACTCCTTCTAGGAAATTGGGCAAGTACCCCAGATCTGCCTCTAATTGTTATTTCTGTCATATTATTTGCATTTTATGAGTATAGAAAAGGAAGAAAATGGAGTGATAATGAAGTAGGTAAAAATCTTGCTTTGATGCAGCTGACCCATGTTCAATCTAGCACCCTCTATGGTCCAATGAGTCCACCAGGAGAAAGTCATGAGCACTTCTGGGTGTGGCTCCAAAGCAAAAAACAAAAGGAAAAATGGAAAGTACCTACAGATAGTTAAAGATCCACAACTTATGTAATATTATGTGAACAGTAGTCGTAAAAGGAACAAGTAGTTCCTTTTCTCTACCATCTTTCAGAACTACTTCTTTACCTCATTCTCTGGATCCTCTTCTTCCCCCTCCTTAACATAATTATTCTACAAGTTGCGGGTGGGAATGTTGCACTGGTGAAGGGAGTAATCTGTTTATGACTGAAACCCAACTACAAACATGCTTGTAATCATGGTGCTTAAATAAAGTTTAATTAAAAAAAATCAACTCTTGGTCTTGGTCTACTCTATTTCTTTTCTTATGAATCTTACCAATATCTATTGCTTTAAGTATTATTTTAAATTTGTCCTTCCTACTGATATATACTCTCCTTGCTACTCAATTGAACTTCTACACTAGTAACCTACTAGTAATCATGTTATGTGTCCAAAGAACTCACATCTTTTCATCTACATGCCTTTTTCACAATCTCACTTCGATATAGGACCCTACTATCTCCAAATTTATCTTGTTCTTCTTTTTTTTTAATTTCTCTAGCCAATGATTAAATGCACTTCAACTCTATAACTTCACAAATCCCTTTATTTTCCTACTCTCCTGTGACTATTACAAAGTTTCATTTTTGTTATGTCTGTGCTACTTTTTTTTTTGGTTTTTGGGTCACACCCAGTGACACTCAGGTGTTATTCCTGGATATGCGCTCAGAAATCACTCCTGGCTTGGGGGACCTTATGGAACACTGGGGGATCAAACTGCGGTCTGTCCTAGGCTAGCATGGGCAAGGCAGATGCCTTTCTGCTTGTGCCTCCACTCTGGCTTTATGTCTGTACTACTTTTATAGAACATATCATGCAATTATAATTCATAAAGTGTCAGTGAAAGAAATATATATTAATTGTAGGTGGGCAGTTGCAAACCAGAGATTCAGTTGCTACCTATGTATATACATTAGGATAGGAGCTGAAATATAACCACGAAATACCAAAACTTATATTAAATCTTTTATTACAATAAAATAGGCACAACATAAACTTGATATTTTAACAATTTTTAGTGTACACTCCAGTAGTGTTAAGTACATCCAAGCAATATCAAGTACCTGTTCATATACTAAAACTGAAATTCTGTCTCCATTAAACACTTTCCACATTTTTTACCCAACACCATTCTGTCTTTATACATTTTTCTCCTCTAGACACACACACTATTTTTGCTATACATTTTTGTGTGGCAAAATACCCTAAAGATTTATGCTATTAAAATGGAAGAAGTTTATTCTAGTTTTAATGCTAATATTATATATATAAGTTATATGTAACTATAAATCCATTAATGACACTTGGATTGCTTTCACTCTATTACGAAGAATGCTTCTAGGATCATAGAAGAATAAATATCACTTTACACTGTTTCAAGATTAGCATATGTAGTAAGAATCAATTTTTCAAGAATCTATTATAGCATTTTAGGTAGATTAGTGTTTGGTATCAAAGACTCACCTGTTCTTTCACCTGATTTATTTTGGCATTGGGGTAGAAGTTAATTTAAATGAACAATAAAAGTAGAGCAAATACTAAAGCTTTGTGGGTTGCCTTTTGCCTTAATGTAATGCAATGATCTTAGTACCTCTCTGCATGGTAGAGAGTGCCCAGTGTTGAGAACAATGCCACTTCATTGCTATAATACTACACTTTTATATGAAGGACTATATCATTATCCTGAGATATGTGGGTTTTTTTTTTTTTTTTGGTTTTTCGGCCACACCCGTTTGATGCTCAGAGGTTACTCCTGGCTAAGCACTCAGAAATTGCCCCTGGCTTGGGGGACCATATAGGATGCCGGGGGATGGAACCACGGTCCTGATACTTGACTAGCGCTTGCAAGGCAGACACCTTACCTCTAGCGCCACCTCGCCTGCCCCGATATGTATTAATGTAAACATTTAGTGTGCTTCTGTTTAAGATTTTGTTTATATGAACATTTTCTGATTCTTGAAAGAATTTTAAAAGAACATGTTACAACATTTTAAAAGAATATATTACAACTATGTAAAAGAAGCAGAATCTGAGTCCAAGCATTTCTAATCAAAGTTGCTACCACCTTTTTCCTGTTCTGAGGAATGATTTTTCAACTCCGAACTCCCAACTTTACAGTTTGTAGCCCACGAACCTGTTTTCCCATTTTTTCCCCTTCTATTCCAATCCTGGCTGTCACTCTCACCTTTGGTTATTTACAGGAGCACCTGCTGGCACCCCAACTTCCACCTATTTTTCCCACCAGACACAAAATTAAATTTCTAGACATAAAACTCATTAACAGTCATGCCCCAAAATATCAATGGATAGCTGTTAATGAGTTTTAATGGAATTTGGTTTAGTGTCTGGTGGGAAGAATAGGTGGAATAGCACAGTGGTAGGGTGTTTGCTTGCACGCATCAACCCCGGACAGACCCCCGTTTGATTCCTGGCATCTCATATGGTTCCCTGAGCCCACCAGGAGCGGTGACTATTTATTTTAAGAAATTTATAAAAAATACGACTGCTATGTTTGTTTTCCTCTATGCCATTTTTAATTTTTTAAATTAAAACCATTATGAATTACAAATCTTTCATAGTTGATTTTTTGAGGCATATAGTGACAGTGAATTAGGGTCATTCCCAGTACTAGTGTTGACCTCCCTTCATCATAGTTCCCAGCATGCATCCCTTACCTCCAATCTTAGCCCCCGGGACTACCAGTGTAACAGGTCCATTTTAAGTTTAGATTATTATTATAGTCTGGGTCTCTTGATTCTATTGTCATTGACTTTGGCTTGGATACTTAGTTCTGACCTTTTTTTCCCACCCACTCAATGCACCTGAGACCACTTACCCCTGGAGTACTTTTTTTTTCTTTTCTCAATTTGTAGGAAGATATAAAAATCTGAGGCAGAACAAAATGTTCTAAGATTCTATGAAAAAAAACTCTATGACTATTTTTTTTATTATTTCTATTGTTTTTTAAAGAGGACAGGGTAAAGTTACAGTGGAAGCCCAATCACCCATAAGCAGAATTCTCGGTAGTCCCATCGATGATATCCCAGCCTTGATCTTTCAACCAAAGAAAATTAAGAAAAACAAAATTGAACCCATGTACAATACAATTAATTTGTCCCTCAAATGACTATTTTTTAAGTAAATCACAAAATCATCTTAAGCAGTATCCAAGTAATATAGATAAAATGTGTGATTTTATTTTTTAGGCATATAATCATGTCTTAATTTCTCTCAATTTTCTATGTTACATAACTACCCACTACAGACCAACTGTTTAGTATTTTTGCTTTTGTTCTGTTTTCTGACTATGCCATTATTTTGCTATAGAGATAAATTGGGCTGTGAAAAGTAGAGTTATTAAAAATATGGTCCATGGAAAGCTACCAGCCTTTAAACCATTATTAATCTGAGGTAAGATATAAAGGTTTTTTCCAGAATGTAAGTTAACTATACCATGAAAATTTGTTTTCAGATGACATGTATAAATATACACATACATATATAATAGCAAAACTTTCATGCCGCAGACTATTTTTAGTACAAGTTTCTTAACTTGTTGCAGACTGATATTTTGATTAATACTGATACAGTGTAAATTCATTGTTTTCCCAATTTTCTTTAGAAGTTAGGCCATAATAAATATAAAATGACAATCTATATACTAGACTAGATATTGTAACAACTTTGAATTCTACAGGTATTATTTTATTTTAAAAGATACATACTAAAATAGTTATGAGGAGAAATGAGATTTAAAATTCATCAGAATCTGGTTTTGTGCAAAAATATTAAATCAAAGGCAGTCTGTTATGGCCAATTTTTTTTCTTGTTTTGTATATCCCATTCAATGTAGTATCTCAAAGAAGCATGTACATAAGGTAGAAACGAAGAGTACATTGAATAGAATCTTTTCTAAACCAAATTCTTTCTGTGCCTTATTAAAGAAATTGGAAGTCTTTTCTAGCTTTTTTATTTCTAGTTTCTAAAATATGTCAAGGAATATGCTTTGAGAAAGACATGAATATTTGGCTATACCATCTTACCCCTTTTCAAGGAGAATCTGGTAATTTCTGTGTCCCTTTAGAAAGTGTGTTTGGCCTCATTATTTCTTTAGCATTAGAGTTTTCTTTTTTTTCTGATATACAATCTTTTTAAATATATTTTTTATTTAAACACCTTGATTACATACATGATTGTGTTGTTTGGGTTTCAGTCATGTAAAGAACACCACCCATCACCAGTGCAACATTCCCATCACCAATGTCCCAAGTCCCTGCTCCCCACCCAACCCCCGCCTGTACTCTAGACAGGCTTTCTATTTATTTCATACATTCTCATTATTAGGATAGTTCTAAATGTAGTTATTTCTCTAACAAAACTCACCCTATTTGTTTGAACTTCATGAGGTCCGCTGTAACTTCCAGGACTTCTCTCTTTTGTGTCTGAAAATTATTGCAAGAATGTCTTTCATTTTTCTTAAAACCCATAGATGAGTGAGACCATTCTGCATTTTTCTCTCTCTCTCTGACTTATTTCACTCAGCATGATAGATTCCATGCACATCCATGTATAGGAAAATTTCATGACTTCATCTCTCCTGACAGCTGTGTAATATTCCATTGTGTATATGTACCACAGCTTTTTTTTAGCCATTTTTGTCTGTTGAAGGTTGTTTCCAGAGTCTTGCTATGGTAAATAGTGCTCCAATGAATATACGTATAAGGAAGGGATTTTTGTATTGTATTTTTGTGTTCCTAGGTTATATTCCTTGGAGTGGTATAGCTGGATTGTATTGGAGCTCAATTTCCAGTTTTTGGAGGAATCTCCATATCACTTTCCATAAAGGTTGAACTAGATGGCATTCACACCAGCAGTGGATAAGAGCTCCTTTCTCTCCACATCCCCGCCAACACTAGCATTAGAGTTTTCTATCAGAAAACCTTTTAGTTTTCATTTCCTTTCATGCCGAAATTGTAGGCTTCTTTAATCCTATATTTTGCATTTTCCTCATTTTTTAATTTTTTATATTTATTTATTTTGTTTTTGGGCCACACCTGGCAGTGCTCAGGGTTTACTCCTTACTCTGCCCTCAGAAATTGCTCTTGGTTTAGCGGACCATGTGGGATGCCGGGGATGGAAAGTGGGGCTGTCCTCGGTCTGCATATGCAAGGCAAACACCCTACCCTTGTGCTATCACTCTGGCCCCTTCGTCATTTTTTTGTTTGTTTGTTTTGGGGCCAAACCCATTGACGCCCAGGGATTACTCCTAGCTATGCACTCAGAAATCGCTCCTGTCTTGGAGGACCATATTGGGACGCCGGGGCATAGAACCACGGTCGGTCCTAGGTCAGACGCGTGCAAAACAAACGCATTATGGCTGTGCCACCACTCAGGCCCCTTTTGTTTGGTTTGATTTGGTTCATCTTTTTTTTTAAAGCTTATTTTAAAGTCAACATGCTTTAGATTGTAGTTCTTTTAAAAAAGAACTCAAGCAGAGTAGGAAAAGATTGGACAAAGTGAAAGAATCAATTGCAAGTTGGTGAACCCTTAAAGATTATTAAGTCAATTGTATAAACTCCAGTTAAATAACTTTTACCAAGATAACTGGGTTAGATGGATAAAAAGCAAGAAAAAATTTCTAAAAACATACAGGGAGTAGTAGTTTATGTGTCAAGAAAAACTGAGAGAATTTTTGAAGCTCTAATGTCTAGCAGATAGCACTTAAATCATTTTTCTCCAAACTTCAGTCATAAAACTTCAAAGAATTATAGCCATAATACAAATTTTTAGACTAAGAAGTGCTGTTTGAAGTTATTTTATAGGATTTTGCTGTAAGGGCTCCAATTGATTTCTAGTAAGATAAAAGAAGAAAACTTTATTTTCGAAGCTTTGTCAGAAAAAACTTACCTTCCATTGGTCACTCTGCCAATATGCCTGCAGGGCGTGATGATGTAGACACTGATATTATATGCCTATATGAATTGAACTGCTTTATACCTCCTGCTGTTTGTGTTATGGCTAAAATATGTCACAAAACTGGTAGTGATTTATTAAATATTTAATGCAATAAGACAAACACTTCAACAACTACAAGCAGAAAGTAGACTATTGCATTAAAATATAATACTACATATTACATTTCTATTTTTCTTTTCTGTTTTCACTTGCTAAGTAAGAAAGATAACGGGACATCTGGAAATCTAAAAGCGAAAAAAGGAATTTTGAGAAGTACCTACACAGACGAACAAAGGATTATAAGCTTTCATGGCTCACTTTTTCTTTCTTCTCCATAAAAACAAAAAAGGAATCTGTTCCAGAACTGCAGAATATGCAAAGCTTGCTTACTAATAATTTCTATATTAGATTTTCTATTAATAGCATATGAAACACTGTACATGTAGAAGTAGATGACAAATTTGAAGTGTGGAATTAAATGTGCTATATCTATTTGATGCTGTTCTATTTAAGTACTGCTCTAGTTCATTAATATGAAACAGTAAAACAACAAATAATCATAGGCATGTCTGAAAATTTTCCATTTTAATTAGATTTAAATTTTCCCTCTGCTTTATAATTTGTGATGCCATTTTAATTTGAAAAGGGAGTGATTTTACATTGTTTATTCTCTCTGTGTAGGGGGCATTTGAGATTTTAATTACATTTATTACAGTATATATGTTAAATTGCCTGCCTGTATATCACTATTTTATTTCTTTTCCTACTTCTTTCTGTTATTTCAACTATTTATTGGTTTTGTAGTATCATGTAATTTCTTGTGTTTATTGATTCTGATTTACTTAATCCTTGTAATGAAGTTTTATAGACGAAATGAAGACAAAATTTTGAAAATACAGAAGTATTGATTTTGTTATAAGCATAAAATTCCAATACAACTATATAAACATTTTATCTGCATTAAAATTTTTAAAAGGTCTTGCCATTTATGTTATCTGCTACAGCCTGGCTTACCAGAGGGTCACTTCTCTGTGGATGGTTGATACAAATATAATGAACATAATCCAATAAAATAATTAAAATTTTTGGGAAAATGTCTAACCTTAAAAATGGTTGATTGCATGAAATTCTAAACTTGTCTTCTCTTATATTTAATGTATATGTACCACATATGAATCTATACAACTTTTGCTTCTTATGTTTTGTTTTTTTAATTTATATTCATTCACAACATATTACTTTGAATAATCATTTAGAATTCAAAGGGGAAGATAGAAAAAGAAAACATGTATGGTCTTTGTCCTCATGTCATTTACAGTCTAGTTATGGAGGCAATGTAAAACAAAAAAAATACAAAATTGCAATAAGATCTATGAAGGAAACAAATTCTTTTACATAAAAACTTGGAATTCCTTTAGATTGAATAAAATAGGATGACTAGTGCTATGCTATAGGGACTGATATTTAAACAGCAAAGTGAATTATCACAATTATGTTTGGCCAAATAACACAAATGATAATTTCTCTTATCTTTACATATAAAATAAACTGGATATTATCAGCTTTTGATTTAAGAACTATTGTTCTAATTAAATTTATATAATTGTTTGTGACTTTCTTGCTTAAATTAGCATTGTATTTATTTTGGAAGGGTTTGGGGCCACATCTAGTAGTGCTCATGGTTACTCTTGGCTTTGAACTCAGAAATTGCTCCTGGCAGTTTTAGGGGACTATATGGGATGCTGGGGATGGAATCTGGGTTGCCTGTGTGCAAGTCAAATACCCTACCCATTGTGCTATTGCTCTGGCCACATTTTAAGTATTTTTAAACTTTCATCATTTTAAACATTTAAAAATTACTAAAATTATTATTTTCTACAGATGAGAGCTCAAACTATTTGCCATATTAAAATGAATCTGGTAGTTGGAAGAGTAGAGCAGGTAAGAGTGCATACCTCACACAAATGTGACTTGGGATATATCTGTAGCAAATGGTTGCAAAAAATCACTGTGAGCTGCCCTGGAAACTACCATTGCTGTCAGGGTGATCTAGGTAATCTCCAGCTTTATGGGAAGTGAACAGCACCATTCTTGTATTGAACTGACAGCCTGGTATCCAAGAATGGCCAGTGGGGCTCTGGGGCCCTTGAACTTAATAATATGGGAGACCAAAATAAATAACTAACCTAAATCTTGGAAATTACCTTAGGTACTAATACTGCTCTTTTATGTGTTTTAGTTCTTTTCCCTAGAAACTTTATCAATCGGTAGTTTGAATGTAATTAATTATATATGTATACATATGTATATATAACAGATGTAGATACAGATTTCACCTTATTTATCACATCTGGAAAAGTACTTTGATCATCATGTTAATACTTATGTTAAATAGTTAAATATATTAAATAGTTAATTCATACATTAACTGGAAGCACATTGAGAGAAAAGGGAGCAAGCCTTAGACAATATTTACAGGCCCTGTTTCTAATATTGGCTTTGCAAAACTTTAAAACTATAAGGAAGTAAATTTTCCAACTCATCAGCTATTTGACAAGAGTTAATGTAGATCAAGTCATTCAAATCTTTCTCAAAATTTCTCTAACCTAAAGAATGTTTCTATTTACTGATAATTAGAAACAGTTTCATCATAATATATGATGGAATAAAGTTAGAAAGACATGAAATGGAACTTATCATTGTTCAAATGATGTATAAGTCAGAGAGAGAAAGGAATGTATCTGAAAAGCTCAGCACGGGAACTGGCATGCTAAATGGATGTTTAAAAGTAAAATTTCAAGAATTAAAGATGGATAAATTGAGTTTTCCTAGAAGATAGCTCATGATGATAAGAGTGTCACCTTAAGAGACTGAAAACCACACAGCAGAATAAAGCATCTCAAACCCTTCTTCTCCCCTAAGTAATTTGAGCATGACACTTTCTTCCTTGTGTGATTCAAATTGTCCTGCACAGTGCCAAAAAGTATAGAATCAACTTTGATAACATGCACTGCACATAGGTGTCAATAAGTGTTTGTCCAAATAAATAAAATACTAAAGCAGTTCTCAATCTCGTTTTCCTTGCTTTCTAGTCTCAGTTTTTGGCCCCAAGAAATCAGCACTCGTGCTGGAATGTGATTCAGAAAAGTCATTTTAAAGCATGCCCCTTTAGCCTGCAGTCCCAATGGGAGCTGCCTAATTTGTGGCAGCTGCCAGTTGTGCTAAAGGAAGATAAACATCTTCTTCGAGAACTTCTCCAGGAAGCTGAGAAAGTTTGCAGCTCATCACATCTCTTTCCTTAGCTATCTGCCTTGTGGCTACCTTGGAGATAGTTAAGAGTGCTACAGGAAAGAAGCTAACTGAGATGGGAAACAAAGGCAATTGACTTGGGAGAGTGCTAATCCACTTATTGAAGAGTAAAAGATCTGCTTCCTCTTTGCTGGGATGCTTTCGCTTGGAATCTCATGGAGTCAGCTTGGCTTCATACTCTTCCAATGTCTGCTAGGATAATTCTGCACCATCAGAATAGAATATACTGACATGCCCAGGCAGATTAATGATACTAAAATATATTTTTGCAGTAATTCACAATGTTTCTATTTTTTAATTATTTCATTTGCCTTAATTTTTTCATTCAAAAGTAATTTTCACCACATTTAGTTGTATCCCCCAAAGAGTAGATTTGAGGAATTATACACATTAGTGATGATTTTCTCTAGCCTTGGCATTCAAATTAAAACTCCTGTCCTGCCAGTATGTTATAATACTACAAGAGAAAGCATTTGCTGTTTTGCATTTTCCCTGTGGAATTCTCACCAAGCACCACTGAGAATAGCTTATGCCTCCGTTTTCATTTCTGACACTTGAGAGTTGAGTTTGTGCATTTGCAGATTTGCCTATATTGAGAGTTTTACTCAAACAACTGGAGCTCAAACACATCCTTTCACATTGTGCTTTGGCACATATCATTGGTGTCTGCAGGTACTCTTATACTTTGTTAAAAGGTGAATTTTAGAAAGACATCACATTGCTTTGAAATACTTTCTGTATTTCACAGATTCATCATAATAATCACCCAAGTTGACAGTAAAATTTCAACCTTAATTTGCTTAACAGTCATAGGAGATAACACAGTGTGAACAGTTCCTCTGAATAAGCTATAATTGTTTTGTTATACACATGTATTACCCTTCCCAGGAAAGAATAGAATCTATAACAAGACAACCTGTTGAGTCTGCTAAATGAGAAAAAAAATGAAGCTTAATTAAAAGATCTGTCTGTGCAATAAGGGAATTATATTGGTGTGTATGTTTTCTCTCCTAATTAAGAAAGATTCTGAGATAAATATTTCAATCATACTTTTGTAATTATTCACAAATATGACAAATGGCATGTGGGCCTTCATTACTTAACCTATATTGCTCTGTTTTATTTTGACTATCAATAGAAATGTAGTAGAAAATGGCTGACCAACTATATTTTGGAAATCCAGGGCCATATTATAAAAAATCAGAAACATTCAACCTTAGCATAAGAATGCAAATATATGCACTGGCATTCTTCTTGCTTAGTCCACAGGACATCTAGTGGTAAATGGTGCAGTAGCAGCAACTTGCTGAGGTCCTTTGAGCTTTGTAATCACCACTACCTTCAATAAGGAGAATTGTTTTCTTTATTGCACTTTTAGAGAAGAAGAAAATTGGCTTCCTAACATTCAAAATGATTTCTAGAAAGCAAATACAAGCTCATTAGTAATCAAATGATATCTGCCATCTGAACAGCAAGACTTCCTTAGAAACATATACATAAACTAAATATTATCGTTAAAGCAGCAAGCCTTCAATTTTTATAATGTATAGTTTCATGAGTATATTATTTTATGGACATTGTGATCATATTATAATTGATCTCACTTCTCACTGTGCTGTCTTTTTTTTCAAAATTTTTATTCTTACTTAAGCAGGATATTTTAATGAGATCACTGTAAAATAATTAATATATTGAATATCATTATCAAATTTATTTAAATTTGCTCTTAAATATACAACATAGCCTACCATGTACTTTTAGTATTTAATATTTCTTTCAAAATTTAACTCCTTAGAAGTTAATAGCATGCTGCAACAAACCATATCCAAAAAGAGGGACATTTTCTTCTGTATAAATTGCAAGAATTTGGTTTCCCAAATAGATGGTTGAAAGTCAATATGATAAGATATTCTTAGAAGATTTTTAGCCAAAATCTAAAATAATTATTGACACAAACTCCTATGATGTGGCTATTAGTAGGTTAATTAGGTAATAATGAATGAGATGCCATAGGTTAGCATAGAGTTAACACAATAGGATATGTTTGAGCATGAAATGAATTTGAGTGTTAAAAATTTAATCTTTATGTGCTAATATGCATGAGCATACCTTGTTAATTATTGTTGAAAGAGCCTTTCTACCTCTGAATGCTAGCAAATGGGTAATTCAGAAATAGAATGTTTTGTAGCTGTCCACGCACATTAGTTTGACAAAGTCAACAAGAAGTGAAAATTATGTGGCGTGTAGGTATGAATAATTATAATATATAACAAGCCAGCACTAAATATTTTAATGTGGTCATTAATAACTTAGGTAAATAAAATAAAGATTATTTTCAGTTATCTAACAATTTAAATAAAAGTTTTTGTATAAAGGTCAGACATTTATTGTTTATAAAAGCATATGTATTTTTGTTGCCCTCCTCAGTATCACCAGTGAAGGATAGGCTCCTTCACTGGTATTGATATTAGTAGGGTGGTTTTCTATTGTTGTTGTTGGTGGTGGTGATGATGTAGTTTAATTTTGGGGCCATTCCTGGTGGTGCTCAGGGCATACTCCTGGCTTTGCACTTAGGGATCACTCCTGAGAGGAATTGGGGGACTATACAAGCTACTGGTGATCTAATGTAGGATCAAATTTCCTTTGACTACACTATCTCTCTGTCTCCTCTATCAATAGGTTTGATTAAACTAGTGATCTGTTTTTAGAAATAGTGCTAGACATATAAAAAGTAGGTATGCAAGTATAGTGCTGTGGTAGCATCTTATTACATTATTCATATTTATAAAACAAAAGTTATAGTAATCATGAGTTTGATTATCCATTCACTACTTGTGACTGCTTAGAAATTAATAGCCAAATGTAAAACTCGTTGCTTCATTAAATTATTAGGTAAATAATTACCTAATCATCTGTTTTGTGAAAATAAAACAATGAGCTACAGAAAGTAATTTTTGGTGATAGTATCTAAGTTTTTTGTAGTAGAGTGGGTTTTCTGAGAAGAGTTTGGTTATTTAGCATAGAATGTACCACATATGTAGCAAATGAGATTAAAAAATGTGTTAGGTACAAGGAAAGCCAACAAATAGTGCTTCTTCCCCTCCCTCCAATCAGGTTCCCCTCCTCCCCGATTCAGATTTAGCACTGATTGAGGGCTCAATAAATCAAGATCCAAAATGTAACTAAAATTGTTCTTACTAAGAACTTTTGTCATGTGGCTTTGCTTACCTTTTATTCTCAATTAATCATGCTTGTTTACATGCTCAGGAGGTGTTTCTTCCTAACCTGTGTCCCTCTGATTAAAGGGGAGGCAAGTGTTTTGCAAAATTGACCACTGGACAGTATAGCATAAGAGAATGCAGCTTATTTGCAGGCAGGCATGAATGAAAAAGAATAGAAAAGCAGAAAAAGGGTCAGGTTAAAGTGAGCTGTGTGCTTTGTACTTCTCTGAAAATCATTCAACAGTTTTTCAGAAACTGTCAGTTAGTATGGGCTAACTGACACACTCCCTTTTAAGTGCCAGATGCTTATTGGAATTAAAACCTGAAAAAATGAAGTTAAATGAGGTCATAGAATAAAGCCCTCGTCCAATAGGGCTAGTATCCTTAAAAGAAGAAACTACTAAGCTCTCACTGTTTGCAGATGATATGAAACTATCTATATTTAGAAAATACAAAAGATTCCACAAAAAACTTCTGCAAACAATAGATTTGTATGGTAAAATAGCAGTTTATAAAATTAAGACACAAAAATCCATTGCTTTTCTATATACAAATGAAAGAGAATAAAGATATTTTAAAAATAAAACTATTCACAATTGTGGCTCAGAAAATCAAGTACCTAGGTGACAATTTAACTTAAGAGGTAAAATACATATACAAAGAAACCTACAAAACACTGCTTTAAGAAATAAGAGGACACAAGGAAATGGAATGTATACCCTGCCCATAGATTGAGAGGTTTAACTTAATTAAAACGACAATACTTTCAAAGCATTATACAGATTTAATGCACTTTCTGTAAGAATACTCATGATATTTTTCAAAGAAATTGATAAAACACAACTGAAATTTGTCTGAAACAATAAATGGCTATGAATAGCTAAACAATCCTTTGGAAAAAAGAAGATGGGAGGAATCACTTTCCACAACTCGATTTCTTTTCTTTTCTTTTTTTATTTTGATTTTTTTGATTTTGGGGCCAGACCCGGCAGCGCTCTGGGTTACTCCTCACTCTGCCTTTAGAAATCACTCATGGCAGGCTCAGGGGACCATATTGAGATTCCGGGGATCGAACCAGGTCCATCCCATATCGTTTGCATGCAAGGTAAGTGCTGTGCTATCACTTCAGCCCTTCCTCCAACTTGAAACTATTATAAAACCTTAATCATTAAAAAAGCATAGTGTTGGAATAAAGACAGACCCTTAGATCAATGGAACAGACGAATATTCTGAGATTGATCAGCAAGTATATGATTCAAATTAATATTTGATAAAGGGGCAAGAAATACAAAGTGGAACAAGGAAAGCCTCTTAAACAAGTGATGTTGGAAAAATGGGTCAGCTACATGCAAAAAAGCGAACTCAGACCTCTCCTTAACACCAAGCAAAAAGATCAAATCAAAATGGATTAAAAACCTTGATATTAGACCTGAAATCACAGGTACATAAAGGAATCTGTAGGCAGAACACTCCATGAAATTGAAGCTAAAGGCATTTTCAAGGAAGAAACACCACTGGCCAAGAAAGTGGAAGCAAAGGTAAACAAATGGGACTACATTAAATGGAGAAGCTTCTGCACCTCAAAGGAAATGGTGTCTAGGATAGAAAGACTACTCACAGAATGGGAGAAACAGTTTCTCGTCTGATAAGGAGTTAATATCTAAGATATTCAGGGCACTGGGAGAACTGAGCAAGTAAAAAAGAATCCAATCCCATTCAGAGATGGGGAGAAGAAATGAACAGACATTTTCTCAAAGAAGAAATACAGATGGCCAAAGGCACTGGAAAAAAATACTCTACATTACTGATCATCAGGAAGATGCAAACCAAACAACAATGATATACACATCACAAAGAACTAGAATAACCAGTGCTGGTGTGGATGCAGAGAGAAAAAGATTTTCATTCACTGTTGGGGGAATGCTGACTCGTCCAGACCTTTAGGAAAACAATATGGATATTCCTCAAAAATCAGAAATTGAGCATCCATATAAATAGCAATACCACATCCAGGGATAAACTCTAGGAATTCAAAAACAAAATACAAAAAAAATAGCCATCTGCACTCCTATGTTTATTGCATACTATTTGTAATAATCAGAATCTGGAAACAATCCAGGTGCTTGAGAACAAATAAGTGACTAAAGAAATGGTGATTAATCTACACAATGGAATACTAAGCAGCTGTTAGGAAAAATGAAATAAATAAAATTTGCTTATACATAAATAGATATGGAGAGTATTGTGCTGAATAAAATGAGTCAGAGGGAAGGGGATATAGAATAATCTCACTCATTTATGGGATATAAGAAAAATAAAAGATAGTATGGTAATAATATCCAAAGAAAATATAAATGAGGGCCAGAAAGACTGGTACATGGTAGGAAACTTCCCACAAATAGTGCAGCAGTGAAGGTAGGGTAGAGAACTATCAACTATAACAATGACAGCTGGAACTGATTACACTGAACAATAAATGGGTGTTGAACCCAGAGATAAAATGAGATTAATTATACACCATCATTAACAATAGTGCAAACCACAGTGTCTAAAAGAAAATGAAAGGAAGAAAGAGAAAGAAGTAAAATGTCTGCCCCAGAGGCAGGTAGGGAAGAGAGTAGTAGGGAACTGGGAAATGTGGCGGGAAATGTTCATGTGTGAAGGGGGGGGGGGGTGTACATTGTAAGGCTGAAACCCAATCATGAACAATTTAGTAATCTTGGTTTTAAATAAAAACAAAAAAGCATTAACAAACAAAACAAGAAATTAGTGTGAAATTATAAAATTAATAATAATAATAAGAAGAAGAAGAAGAAGAAGGAGGAGGAGGAGGAGGAGGAGGAGGAGAAAAACTGTGGGGAAAGAATATACCTGCTGGAACACATAAGGTTCAATTTTGGGCACCACAAGGTCTTCTGAGCCTCATCCTGGGCAGTTTGGACCATTAAGAATGAACAATGTGGGGATGTTTTTGCCAAATAATCCTTGGCGATGCAGGGTCTGACTTATTTTGGTGTACTCTTGCAACCTAATGCCCCAGCAATCTAGCTATCTACCTCCCTACCTTCCTACCTCCCTACCTCCCTACCTCTCTATCTATCTATCTATCTATCTATCTATCTATCTATCTATCTATCTATCTATCTATCTATCTATCTATCATCTATCTATCTATCTATCTACCTATCTATCCATCCATCCATCCATCCATCTATCTATCTATCTATCTATCTATCTCTCTATCTCTCTATCTCTCTATCTCTCTATCTATCTCTCTATCTATCTCTCTATCTCTCTCTATCTATCTCTCTATCTCTCTATCTCTCTATCTTCTATCTCCATCCATCTATGTATTGATCATCTATCTATATCTCTGTTTATAGATATATATGTATATATACAGAGAGAGAGAGAGAGCAGGGATGTATAGCTAGAGAAGAAAGACCCTGTGAAATGAAGTGAGGTCACGAAAAAAAATTCAGGGTAACCAGTTCTAATGACATCTGATTTTGGATTTCTCACTTCCAGTATCTTGAGAAAAGACTTTTGTTGTCTAAAGCACTTTGTTGTGTTCTGTAGTTGAAGCCTGAGCTGTCTAATTGGAATGCCAAGAGTGTCTCTGTGGTGGAATTGCTTTCATGGGGAAATGTCCAGAATGAGCTTAATTAAGTGAGTCACTGTACCTGCTATTGTTTAAAAAAAATGTTTACCTCATCTTCTAGGCTAGTCTTCATGTCTAAATTTCAAAGTCTGTGGATTCTGCATATTTCTACTTGACAGTCATTGATACACAGGTATTTAATAAGTAATTTCAAATTAATACAGCCTTTGCATTTATACTTTTATGCCTTTCAGATAATTATTATAAATGAGCTATATGTATGTTCAAAAATGTGATCATCTTCATCAATAGTGCAAGGTGACTAAATCTCTTACAAGAAAGTTTTGCTGCTATGGTAAGATATTGTGTGCTTATAGGACTCTGATAGCATGTAAAATCAGCTAAAGTAAAAAAAAGTCAGCTAAAGTATTTCAAAATGCAACTTAGATTATCTCTTTTAGTTTGCCTTGTGGCAGAAAAATTGCTTGAAGGTTTGAATTAAATTTATGATAGAAGCCCATTAACTTTTTTTTTTGAAGCATTTGTAGAATTACAAAAAGTTAAAAAAAATAGCATAGGCTGGTACTTCTCTTCTTTAGTAGACTGTGTCTTCCAGGGAATAGTGGATAGGAGAAAGGGTCTTAGAATATGCAGAATTCCAAAAATGCATCATTTTCTTTTATAATCTTTTACTGGTAGTATCAAATATGTTGCTGTATTTAGTGTTTTGGACTTTGAGTATTAAAAAGAAGTTGATAGTGATATGTATTCTCTTTTATGAAACATTTGTATCCTGGAAATATCCTGTTTCCACACTGAAGATTTGTAACTGAAAATTAAAATGCTTTCTAAATCAACTCTCATGGGCTGTTAACTTTGTCAAATGAAAATTCTTTACTAATTCAATGATCTTTTAACATATGAGTTTTATATCTGAGAATTCATATCTTAGAGTTTTTAAAATTGAGCTTTCTTAAGTAGAAATAAAAATCACAATGAAGAATTGTTATGAGAATAGTTGACAAGATTTTTCTTTCAAAACATTGGGGTAATTGGAAAAGTAAATTTTAAATTATTCCCTTGGAGATAAATTTAGGATAGGATTCATCTGTAAAACCCAGGAAACCACAGTCTTTACCTATCAGAAAAAAACTATTTTATCCTTTATTAATTGGTGAATTTTTCTTTAAAACTAATGACTTCCTTTTTCCTTAGTCTATATGAAGAAATAAAAACATATCACATACCCTACATAGCTTTCAGCACCTCAGGTACATATAATTAAATATACTTATTTGAAAATGAAATGTTTTCGCCTATTTCTCAACATTTATTTCAAATACAATGACTCTTATTTCCAATTGTACTATCTAAAGTACATGAAGATTCTCTGTTACATTGCTGCATTCCAAGGCTTCCAGAAAATGATCAGACCTATTATACCCATCAGGATAAACTATAAAACTTTCCCCTTGCAATTTACTGACCAAAGCAGCCTGTAAAACCATCGGTTGTCTTCTTCAAATATTGAACCCAGGTCTATTTTCATAACCAGGAAGATTGGACAATGTCATTTTAGCCTCTTGCCTTAATGAAATTGTGCCTTTAAATTTAATGAATATCAGTGATAAATATATATATATATATATAGGAAACACATAGATTAAATACACTAGTTTACCTGCCAGGAGCTATTTCTGAGCAGATAGCCAGGAGTAACCCCTGAGCACTTCCGGGTGTGGCCCAAAAACAAACAAACAAAAAATACAACTAGTTTAATTACAAGATATAACTAGCTTAAATACAACCAAATAATATACAAATAGATCTAGACAAGATCCCACATTCTGGACCTGTGACTTGAAAGAAACTTAAATTTTTATTCAAAATTCATAAAGTTTGTACTTTAAAATTTCAGAGAAGCCATTGTTTATCTTTGAGAGACTGAACAGTATTTGTGCTGTGATCTATCCTTTGTATATTTGCATCCATGTAACTTGATTAGACAGTTTCTAAGAGGGTAAGTAGAATATGAAAATGCATGTCTGAGTATGCCAAACTAAGGACTCCTAACTTGCCAGTTTTCATCATCTGGTATCCTTGCATCTTTTCTTTATTAAAATTAAAATATTAATTGAGTCAGTGTGAGATACACAGTTGCACAGTTGGTCATTATTGAATTTCAGTCATAAAAAGTACAACACTCATTCATTCACCAGTGTACATTATCCCTACCAATGTTCCCAGTTTTCCTCCTGCCTGTACTAATGCCTACATTTTTCTTTCACTCTCTCTTTTCCTTTTTGTTTCTTAGACACTGTGGTTTGAAATTTTGTTACTAACTGGTTATCATGCATATCACTTTACCTCCTTTCAGCAACCAGTTTTGGCCAAGAGGTATCATTTCCAGCTATCATTGTAATAGTGGTCCCTTTTTTTTTTTTTGCCCTAACTGCACTAGCCTGTGATTTGTGGCAAGCTTTCTACCATGGACCAGTCATCGTGGCCCTTGTCTTTGGATATTATTACATACTATCTTTATATATATATATATATATATATATATATATATATATATATATATATATATATATATATATATATATATAAAATGAGTGTGATCATTCTATGTTCATTTCTCTCTGATTCATTTCACTCAGCATAATACTCTTCATATTCATCTATATATAAGCAAATTTTATAACTTCATTTTTCCTAGTAACTACATAGTATTCCATTGTGTAGCTGTACACTCTCTGATCTCGGGCATTAAGGCTATATCCAGATTCTGTCTGCTATGAATAGTGTTACAATGAATGTAGAGTGCAGGTGCCTTTTCTACATTATGTTTTTAGGTTTCTTGGATATTGTCCTAGGTGTATTATTGTTGTGTCACATAGGAGCTCAATTTCTAGTTTTTTGAGGAGTGTCCATATTGATTTTTAAAAAGGCTAGACCAGTTAACATTGCCACTAGCAGTAAACGAGAGTTCTTTTCTCCCTGTATCTGTGCCAGCACTGGTTGTTCTCGTTCTTTTTGATGTAGTCTCTGTGGTGTGAGATGATATATCGTTGTTTTGATTTTCAGTTCCCTGATAATTAATGATAAAAAAATTTTAAGTGCCTTTTAGATATTGTAATAGTGTAATTGTTGTACCTCTTTGAGGAAATGTTTGTTCAATTCTTTCCACTTTTGATGGGCTTAGATGTTATTTTTTTCTTGCTAAGTTTTATCAGTGTCTTATATATCTTAGATATTAATTCCTTATAAGATGGGTATTGGAAAAATTTTTTCCCCATTCTGTGTGCAATCTTCATTCCTTGTCACCATTTCCTTTAAGGTGCAAAGCTTTTGAGTTTATTTCAGTTCCATTTGTTTATCTCTGCTTCCACTTGCTGGGTCAGTGGTGTTTTTTTTTTTTTTTTTTTTGGTTTTTGGTTTTGGGGCCACACCCAGCAGCTCTCAGGGGTTACTCCTGGCTATCTGTTCAGAAATAGCTCCTGGCAGGCACGGGGGACCATATGGGACACCAGGATTCGAACCAACCACCTTAGGTCCTGGGTCAGCTGCTTTCAAGGCAGACGCCACTGTGCTATCTCTTCGGCCCCTGGTGTTTCATTTTTAAAGATGACTTTTTCTTCAATGACAATGACAGTGCTACCTGTTTTCCTCTATTTGTGTTATGGTTTTAGTGCTGATATCAAATTCATTTTGATTTGACTTTTATGCATGGCATTAAAGAGAGGTATACGTTCACTTATGTTGCAAGTGGTTGACCAGTTTTCCCAATAGCACCTGATAAAGAGACTTATAGTACAGTTTGAATTTGAGAAAAGTTATGCCTCCCATCTTCTTTTCCCCTGGATTATTTTAACTATTCATGGCCATTTATTGTTCCATACAATTTCAGGAGTCATTGTTTGATCTAAATTTTTTTTGTGTAATTGTGTGAATTTCATGTGAAGGGCAAATATGAGTTCATGGGATATGTATTGTGTAAATGTGTGTTGCTTACATGTGTGTTTATGAGACAATAAGTGAAATTCTGCAAAGGTCACTGGATTCTGTTGCCACTTCTGTCACTAAAAGCTCAGGTCATTTTGGATAAATAGCATCTACCTCTTAGTTTTTCTTTAATACTATAAAAACTAGCATTTTTATGTCTATAATAGCTATATTCTCTAATAGAACAAGAGGAGTCAAACGGGATTTAGCAAGTAAAATATTTTGTCAAGTGTGGAACAGTTACAGTAATGTAAATAAATATTCTTTAATTCATTTTAAGGAAACTATTATGTAGTCTTATTTAATTTAATCTCATATTTAATCTATGATTAAATGTAAATTTGTATTTACATGTAGTAATATATATTCAAGAAATATATATGAGGGGCCATAGAGATAGCACAGCAGTAGGGCATTTGCCTTGCACACAGCCAATCCAGGACAGATGGTGGTTCGAATTCCAGCATCCCATATAGTCCCCTGTGCCGGCCTGGAGAGATTTCTGCCTGCAGAGTCAGGAGTAAACCTGAGCACTGCTGAAACGCCCCCCCCCCCAAAAAAAAAACACAAAATAGAAAAAAAAGAAAAAAGAAAAATATATAAGATATAATTTTCAAACTCTTTCCTAGAAAACTTAGAATAAATGAAGGCAGTCAGAATCTTATATGCAGTTGATAAATCTTATATAAACCTTTTGATATTCATTATTTTAGAATATTTTTTGAAAGAAAAGTTGGGAGAATTCAGTCTTGAAAGGAGTTAAGAAAATAAAGGGAAGTAAGAAAGCAAGAGGCAAAGGTAAAGAGAATGAAAGATAAAGAGAATCAGAAAGGATGATATTTAACTAAGTAAATTTGTCAGGGTGCGTCTTACCCATGACCAGTTGTGAAAAACAAAAATTCTCAGCTATTTCCAACTGGAAGTGAGCAATATGTACCTTTAGTTGGTTGTGAGTATAAGTCAGGGATACTGCCTAACATGCATAGAACTGCCCCTTAAGTATAGGATTATCTAATCCAAAATGTGAATAGAGCCAAGGCTGAAAAATCTTACAGCTATATCCTCTTAACAGATTTCTCTTCTCTCAATTTTATGCCCTTTAATTCTACACACACACACACACACACACACACACACACACACACACACACACACACACACACATGTTACTGCACTACATCTACCACCAAAGTGCCAATATTCCACATCCACCACTGTTTCTTATTCCTTTCTCACTTACCACTTTCACACCTACGCCAACTACTCTTTACTTTGGTAAACTACAGTCTGTTGGCAAAAATCTCAGCGTTTGTTTACATTGGACATAATGTTATGTACTCAACACATTAATGAGTTAATCTGGCATTTGTCATTTTTGTGATTCACTTAACAGGGCACTTTCATGTTTCATCCAAGTTGTAGTGAAATAAAAGAGTTTCTCTTTTCTTTTTAGCTGACTATATTCCCTAGTGTATAAAACTACAATTTTTTGTAAAAAAAAAAAAAAAACAAGCTCTGGCTTGTTTTCAGGTCTAGGCTAATGTAAATAATGTGTGGTGAACGTGCATGTAAATTTATTTTATTGACTTAGTGGTTTATATTCTTGGGTAGAAACCCAAAAGTAAAATTGTTAGATAATATGGCAATTTTATTTTCAATAATTTGGGAAGTCTTTATAAAATTTTTGATAGAGAGTGAACCAATGGTGTAAACAACTCCTTTTTAACTACATCCTTATGATCACTGGGGTAATTTTTACCCTTTTTATCTAGCTCTTCTCATCATTTGGGGTAATATATCATTATTATTTTAATTTGGATTTCTATGTTAATCAGTAATAGTGAAAACCTTTTGATATGTCTGTGGCCATCTCTAAGTTTTCATCGAAGAAGTATGTTTTCTGTTCCTCTGTCTACTTTGATGGAACTGTTTAGTTGTTAGAGTTTTATGAGTGCTTTATATAATTTGGCTATTAATCCTATGTGCTTTATATAATTTGGCTACTAATCCTATGAATGGTGTACAGATATTTTATCCCATTTAGAGGGTATCTTTTTATACTAGCCATAATTTCTTTTAAAGTACAAAAGCTTTGTTCAGTTTAGTAGTGTGTCACCAAAGCAAACATAAAAGCTTTTTCATTTATGTGGTTTCATTATTTTTTCATCTTTGCTTTCATTTATTTATTTTTCGCCAGTGGAGTCAAATCATTGAAGATAACTTCAAAGTCAATATCATGGGGAATTCTGTTTTTCTCTATCTGTTTAATGTATTCAGGTCAAACATTAAATTCATTTTGAGTTGAATTGATTTTTGTATATGGTTTGAGGTAGTGATCCAATTTGCATAGAATATAGAATTAGATAAAGAAAACCCTAGGCTTCTTCACCCCTCCAGTAGAGGTACAGGGTGCACTCTTGAAAGTGGTTTTTGTAGCCAGCTGCATCCATGGTGCTTTACCACTGGTCGACTTACGGGCAGCCTGCTTTGTACAGCCATGGTAGAGAGACCTTCCCCACCTTTTTCAGCTGGAGCTCAGAGAACAAGAGGCAGTGTTGGCATTGGGAAGCAAAGGCACAGCAGCCTAGAGATTTCTTTGTCTAAGACTATATCCTATGCAAATTATAGTTTCATTTCTTTTCTGATTTTAAAACCTTTAATTATATTTTTATTTTTCTTGCTAATTGCTAGCACTACCTATCCTAAATTGATTGATAATAGTGAGAGTTTTTACCATTATTTTTTCCCTTATCTTAGCAAAAATGTTTTCTATTACAACCATTGAACAAGTTAGATGCAGATTTGTTATAGTGACCTTATATACGTAGTAATTTTCTTCTATCACCATTTTATTGTGAGGTTTTTGAAAATATTACAAATGGGTTTTGAATTTCATCAACAGTTTCCTCCTCACCAACTGACAGGACCATATTATTTTATCTGTCTTTTTTATCATGTAGCATTTCACATATATTGATTTGCTTGTCTTGAACATCCTCCATCCTGGTAAAAAAAACTTCCACCTGGTCATAGTGCATGATCCATTTTGTGTACTTTTTAATTAGATTCACCAAGATTTTGTTGAATATCTTTACATTTTGTTCAACAGAGATACTGATCTGTAATTATATATTGGGGGGGGGGCAGACTCAGAAATTCTCAGGGGTTAATTCTGGTCCTGCATTCTGGAATTATTTCTGGCAGTAATTAGAGGACCATATGGAATGCCAAGGATTGAACCTAGGTGGGCAACATGCTAGGCAAAAGCTTTACTCCACTGTATAATTGTTCTGGCTCCTGTACATTTCCTTCTTAGCAATGTCTCTTTTGTGGTGATTTACCACAGTAAAGTCAATCATATTAGCACTTTGGACCTCTAGTTCAGCAAGTTCAGTTGTAAAGAATGACATAGACTGACTGTACAGGATGAAAGTTAGCCTTTATAGATCTGAACAAAGAGATGGGCTGGCCATTTATTCAATACAATTTCTTGTTCTGTACCCTAGCTCTCTCAGCTCCAGACTCTTGAACCATTGTTAAAAGGTAGGTGTATTAAGAAAGCTAGCAGGTGGTGCTATAATGGGAAATATATTTTCCATTGACCCCTGCCAGGAATGATCCTTGACCACAGATCCAAGAGTAAGACCTGAAAACCTCCAGGACAAAAACAATTTTACCAAATTGACTCAAAAACAATAAAAAAATAGAAAAAGAAAAAATGTTAGCATGTACATTAGAGCAATCTGGTATATTTATCTTTCTGTGACCATAAGGTAATATAATATTAGAAAGTGCCTTGATAATCTATTCTATTCTAACAGGACATTTCCTATTAGATTTTTGTAGTAGCCTTCATCATCTAAACTAACTTGTTTTACCCAGGGTCTATCCAGACCAAAGAATTTTTTTTTAAGGGAACATTTCCTTAAACTCATCTTTTGGTATCAGAGTAATATTGATCTTACAGAAACTGGGAGAAATCCCATTTCTTTCTGGAAGAACTTAAGAAGGATAAGTAGTAGGCCTTCTCTGAAGATCTTATATACTCATCAAAAAGGACTTTTGTTTTGGAGGAGTCTTCTAATAATTGTTTCGGTTTATGTACTAGTAATTGGTCTATTCAAGATTGCTACACCCTCCTGATTCAATCTTGGGAGGTACCAAGATTCCAAAATACATATTATTTTCTGGTTCTCCAATTTAGTAGCATAAAGTTGTTCAGATTAATCTTGAATGATCTTTCATATTTCATATTTCTGTTACTTTCCACTGTTCATTTCTGTTCCAGTTTATTAATATTCTATTTGTTGCAAGTATAGCTATGAGTTTACCTATTTATTTTTCTCTTGAAAAAAAACCCTTTGAATTTACTTTTTATTCTATATATTCTATTTCACTCTAATATTTTTCTTTCTTTTTTTATACTTAACTCTGGACTTCATTTGTTATTTTATTAGTAGGTTTTTTTGTTTTTTGTTTTTGCTTCGTGGCCACACCCGATGACACCCAGGGGTTACTACTGGCTATGCACTCGGAAATTGCTCCTGGTTTGAGGGACCATATGGAATGCTGGGGGATCGAACTGCAGTCCGTCCCAGGTTAGTACGTGTAAGGCAGACACCCTATCACTTGGGCCACCACTTAGGCCCCTTTATTAGTAGGTTTTTATATGAAGTTGTTTCTTTGAGCTATTGTTTCCTAAAGAAAACATTGTTGGGCCAGAGCAGAGGCGCTAGAGGCAAGGCATCTGCCTTGCAAGTGCTAGCCTAGGACTGACAGCGGTTCGATCCCCCAGCGTCCCATATGATTCCCCAAGACAGGAGCGATTTCTGAGTACATAGCCAGGAGTAACCCCTGAGCATCAATGGGTGTGACCCAAAAACCAAAAAAAAAAAAAAAAAAAAAGAAAGAAAAGAAAAGAAAAGAAAAAAAGAAAACATTTATTACTCTGAATTTCCCTCAGATAGCCTTTGCTATCTCCCATATGTTCATATTTTTATTTGTTTCCAGGAATATTTTCTTTTATTCTATTTTCATCTTTGATGTAGTAAAATTTCATTGAGTCATTTAATTTTCAAATATTTGTATTTTCCTAAATGTTTTTAATGATTCATTTCTATTTTTATAGCAGTGTAATCTAAAAAGATACTTAATAAAATGTCTACTTCATAATTTATTAATATTCGTTTTGTGTTCCAGCATGTGGTCTATTCTAGGGAATAACTTATGCCTAATGGAGAAAAACATATTTTTTAGAATAGAGTCCTATATATATCTATTAAACCTAGATCTTTGAATTATTTCTTTAAGGCTCTTGTTTCTGTTTTTACTTTTTTCATGCAATTCATTTTATCTGACAGTGATAGAGCTATTAAAATATTATAGCGTTATAATTTTGCTGTTGATTACTTTTTTCAGGCATGTTACTATTTGTTTTGTATATTTTGATGTTATTTCATTTGTTGTATATATATATATATTATGAGTGTTAAGTGGTCTTGATTCTTTGATCCCCTAATATTATCAGTATAACTATCTCCTGCAAATTGCAGAATATTAGTTTTGATTTTCTAATGAAGCTAGTCACTCTGTGCCTTTTGTATGTGTATGAGTTCAGGTAAATGATGCTAAACAAAACTATTCATATAAAGAAATTTATGATAATTTTTTATTGAGTTCTGGGTATTGTGATGTTTACTTTTTCCTTTGACATTCAATTATTTTCTTCTTTGTACTTTGGTATCTTCTTGTGTTATGGTTTTTGTTTCCCCCTCATTGCTTATATATTCCAAGTATATTGTCTCAAGATTGTCATGTAGTTCCTCTGAGCTTATATCTTTTATTCATTTTAAGCCAAGTGAGCCTTGCATCTTCTATTAATCTTACTAGCCATGACTTTATTTAGTTTATTTAGTTTTTTGTAAAGTATTGTATTCCTTCTGATTTGTTTCAAAAACCTAGTTGGATATGCTGATATTCTGTTTCTTTTTTTAAGTTGAGGTAAGATGGTTGCAATAGTGTTGACATCTATGCTTTTGGTGAATAGTTATTACAATTTCACCATCAACAAAATGCGGAAGATCTTCCTCCACCGCTCTCCTCATGTCCCTTCTAGTCTGTCTCTTGCTTCCACCTCTCAAGATCTCAGAGTATTTTTGGTTGAATGCCTATTTCTTTTAATTTAATGGCTATACCATAATTCCTTTCTGGAATACGTGGTTTTATTTGATAAACATATTATGGGTCTTTAAGGAGTTCCTTTATATTTGTATTATTGGCTCTTGCTGTTTTCAGGATTCTAGCTCTAATATTTGCCTTTATTTTTTATATATATTTATTTTGGTGTTCTCTATTTGAATTGTTTTGTTTAGACTTTTTACTGTTTTTGAATTTGGTTATAGGATGTCATCTTCGAACTGGAAAAGTTCTGAGATATAGTTTATCAATTTACTTTCTCTCTTTCTAGATCCCTGTGATGTAATTATTATTTCCTTTGATTCTTTTCCATTGATCGTTACATTTTCTTAATCTTCACTATTTTTTACTTCTTCTATTCCATTGGACTATTTTATATTATTTATCCTCAAACACACTGATTAATTCCTAATTTTTGGCTATTCTACTGTGGAGTTGCTATGTTGTATTCTTTAGTTTACCTACTATGTTCTTTAACTTTGTGATTTATGATTAAAGTTTTCTTATATGTTTTCTTTTCATATTAGGTTTCTCTTTTATTGCTTTCCCTAATTTTGTGAATATTCTTATCTTTGTCACTCTAAATATTCTTCAGGGGATTCAGAGATTGCTTTTATGAATTGGTCCTTCTTGGACTTTTGGTTTTGTTCATTAATGTGGGTGAATTGCTCTTCATTTTCATTGTGTCTAATACAATATCCAGGCTAAATATGAGGTTCTACATTACTTTTGGAAATTCATGATCACAAAATTCAATGGGTAGAATGCTGTCCCAGGAGCCTCCCAGAGTTCAAGGTTTCTAATGAATGCAATGTCAATGTTTATGGTTTGAGCACCAAATTGGACTTATGATCAGGAGTACTCAATGGCATCTGTGACATTTAGCATCCTCATTTTACTGGTGAATTTGAATTTGCTAATAACGGCTGGTTTCTGTAATGCCAGGTTCAAGCCAATCTAAGAAGTGTTATAAAGCTTGACCTTGACTAGATCTTGTCTCCAACCAAATGTTTAATATTTAAAGAAAAAATGTGGGCATGGCAGGTACAGCAGAAGTTCCATTGCTTTAAATCTTGAAAGCCATTTCTGACTCTAGGTTTTCAGTCTTCACCATTTAATCAGTCAGAAATAGATTGAGAGTGGGTTGGTTTTGTTCTGCTTGGTATAGATAAGCATATGTCTCTCAGGGCACTGTTGCTGTCTCACCCTTGTCTTAAAAGGGTGAAATTTGTCCTTAAGCTACTTCCTACTATAAAAGGAAAGGAGATTGTGGTTCCTCAGTAGTTTGTAGGAGGGTACTGATTTATGCCTGTTTTATGACAACCCCGAGTTCCTTTCCTGTTTTAGCTCTTGCCATTAACCAGGCCCAGGTAAATGAGCCTGAAGCAGGAGGTTCCATTGGGGATTAAGAAGACAAGTTATAAGAGGGAAAACCATGAACTTTCTCAGTGGGACACAGGACCCTACGTAGTTCTGACTTTAATATGGTAGTCTTGGAGAGCCATCAGATTGTCCCATCTTTATCATATCAACCTCGCTCCTTTTTCTCAATATCCCTATAATTTTAAATTTCTTCCCTTCAACAGAAAGTTGTGTGGAGTTAAAAAGCAGTGGACCAAGATAAATTTTGTTGATATATTTGTTTGCTATAGATAAAAATTATTCATAGTAAAATGAAGTGAATACAATAAATTGCAGTGAGGGGGGTATAAATTCCAGATATAGTAATTGTAAACTAAATTATTTTCCTGGGTTTGATTGACAAGCAGAAAAAAGAATTTTATGGTAGTAAGAAAAGTTTGGTGGCTAAAATTAGTATATATATATATATATATATATATATATATATATATATATATATATATATTACCCCTCCCTCAGATTAGTATATATTTTATATCACAATGTAAGCTTTAAGCTTGTTTGGGTTAGGGGAGCTAAAGGGATAGTGAACATAGTAGTAGGTCAAAAGGAATCTGAAGAATTTGTGAGATGAAAAGACAATAGATATGAGAGCCAGGAAGATAAGTTTATGTTCAGAAGCTTGCCACAAATAGTGGGGGAGTACGGTTAGGACAGAGAAGGGACCACTATGAAAATGGGAGTTGGAAATGATTGTCCTAGACAAGAACTGGGTGCTGAAAGTAGATAAAGTGTTAGGCATGATACCCCTTCTGCAACAATATTGCAAACCACAATGTCTAAAAGAAAAAAGAAGAAGAGAGAGAAGAAAAATGTCTGCTACAGAGCAGGTAGGGGAGAGGGCAGGCAGGAAGGGTAGGGGAAGAATAGAGGGAAAACTATTTTTGGTGGGAATTGGGTACTTATGAAAGTATTGTACATTGTATGACTGAAACTAAATCATTAACAACTTAGTTACTATCTCACAGTGATACAATTAAACAATATATTTCTTTTAAAAAGTCACCAATTTATTGATCATTATGTATTTTATGTATGTATAGATCATTATGTACTTTATTTTAGAGTGATAAAGTATGATCATGTCATAGAACTATTAAGATACATTGTAATTATAACATATGTAAGAAAATGCCAAATGTGATTTGGGAAACAAATGAGAAGTTAATAAGGAGAAGTGCTGGAGTATGACCTATAGCAAGTTAGCTTAATTAGCTGAGAGGTGATAGGGAAATATTGGCCTGCCAAGAAGACCTGGTTCAAGACAAACCTGAATTCATCTCCTTAAGATGCTTATGACAATGGGACAGAAATATTTCTCTCAATCACTCTTGGAAATGCTTATAAAACTATACTATTCTTCCAGAGTTGCCACCTGAAGAATAATGATAGGAAAATTATATATCATTCTTCTGATAGATCTTTACTTATTACTTAAACTACCAGTAGATGCCTTGCTTATTTTATATAGGTATTTTAGAAAGTGAAAAATACTTTTTACCTTTCTGATAATATAAAAATTGTAAAAAGAATCTCGAGATGGAAGAGTCTGAAGAAAATGAAGTTTAAGATAAAGGTTTGATAGCTAGGATATCCAAAGTACTCAGAAAAATTAATTCTACTGAACCCAAAAATCCCATCAAATTAACTTTCCTGAGGCCTAGAGCTGGTCTTATGCCAGGAAACTTCAGGGGTAGGATCTCTTTGTATTTAGGCCAAGGCTATTCCTTTCCATGCCTCTCATATTTTGGTGGGCCTATGCAAACAACAATTGCCACTCTAACACCGTTTTTACTGTGCTCCTTTGACTCTAATCCTTAAAACACACCCACTTAAAATTTGAGGTTAACTTAAGCTAATATGCATGTACATGGAAATGTAAAAAATACTATGCCTCTAATGTTTAAGGAGTTATGTAAGTTTGATGGCTTTAGATTGCCTTGTGTGCTGTTAAGAAATATTATAATGTGCTACAATCTGGGGACTTGAGGGACAAAGTAATTGCACATGGATTCTGTTTTATTTATCTTAACTTTCTTTGGTGAAAGTTCAAAGTTAAGATAACAGCAAGGGGACTTCTTCTGATAATTATGTTATGGGTGATTGTCCTTCCACTGTAACTTTACCTTATCCTCTTTCTTTGCATCTTTTGTTCTCATAATTCATAATAAAAAATTATAAAAAAAAATCCCATCAAATAATGGGTAGAGGAAATAAACACTTCTCTGAGGAAGACCAACAGGCACAGGAAAAATGCTCATCACATTTACAATTAGGGAAATTCAAATCAAGACAATGAGATATCATCTTACACCAGTAAGGATGGCACATATCAAAAATATTGGGAATGAATTCTGTTGGCAAGGCTGTGGTGAGAAAGGAACTCTCATCCACTGCAGTGGAATGCTGCCTCATCCAATCCCTATGGAAAACAGTTTGGAAGGTTCTCAGTAAACTCAAAATTGAGCTGCAACTTTACCCAAAAATCCCACTTTTGGGTATCTTTCTTCAGGATAGAAAAACATTCATCCAAAAGCATGTATGTACATCAGTATTCTTTGCAGCACTCAGTACAATAGCTAAGATTTGCAATCAACCTAGATGTCCAACAATAGATGAGTGGATCATAAAGAGATGGTACATATATACAAAAGATACTACATAGATTTAAGAAATGATGAAATCATGCAATTTTCAGCTACATAGATAGAACTGGAAGATATTATATTAAATGAAGTAATTCAGAAGATAAAAATACAGTTAATGTGGTATTTAGAATAACTGCATAAAGAAATGTGATGGTTTCAATGGGAGTTGTCTCAAACTCTTGACCCCAAAGTATAGCAAAAAAAGTATGGGGTTAGGGGTCAAGTGGTCTCAGGTTCATTGGTGGTATTAGAAAAGGACAGAACTAAATATCCAAGCCAATGGCAAAAACAATGGAATCAAAAGACCCAAAGTTTAATAATCGAAACTTAAAATGGAGGGGCGGCATGGGATGCACTCGGGAACATTGGTGGAGGAGGTAGACACTGGCGGTGGGATGAGTCCTGATTCATTGTGTGTCTGAATCCCAGCTATGAAAGACTTTGTAAATCACAATTTTTTCAATAAAATAAAATAAAATTTAAAAAAGAAAATGATATTTTAAAGTGTATTTATCTTAAAAAAGAAATTTTAAATTTTCTTTGATAGAAGAAAGAAACTGGTTGGGCATAGGACATTTAAAACAGAAGGAAAAGCTATTAGTAAAAGGGGAAAAACTACAGAAAGAGAAATTGGTAATGCTGAGAATAAATTAAACTGGTTTTACAGGTTAATCTTATCTCTGCAGTGTTGGAACTCAGCATTCTCCATTTGGCACTTAATTCCTTACCCCTTCACTCTTGTCTTATCTTTATTAATTATGGGTTATATTATTGATGGACTAATGTTATAAAGGTATTTTTATCAAAAGTACAATTCTACCATTAAATAATATTTGAAAAATTTACTTAAAAAAAGTTGCTTTATGAGTACACTGGTTTTCTGGCTAAAAACACTGGGCAATCTCCAGAGGAAGATAAGCCAAATACTCACCCTGCCTAAACTCCAGCAGTTACATCCATGCCCCACAGCTGCCGCCAGTCAATGGCCAACTTCACTGCTTCAGGACTATTCTCTGCAGAACACCAAACAGACAAAAATTTCAAGTACTCTGATTTTTGGTGTGACAACTCAGGGGATTTCTTGTAGTTATGGCAGGTAACCTCTCTTCACATCCCCTCTTTTGTACTGCTGGAAGCTACAAATGCCACACCACATCTCACAGATGCCATCTTTCAAACTCATTGACCCAGTTTTACAGATTCTGGTGTTTCTGCAACACAGAGCTGTGTACTAATAGCCAGTACTATTCTTAATACTGATAGTTCAGTAGTAGTGCAATATTAGATGGGAAAGTAGTATAGAAACCAAGTAAGCCAATAAACAAAAACAATAACAGAATTAACAGTAACATAGATTAACTATCAATGAACAGCCTACTAAGCAAACAATAATTTAAAGACCCCTTTGTGAGATATAACAATTTTCACAGATTTTCTTTTTATTGAAGCATTTTTTAAAAATAATTGTATTAGCCATTTTGTTGTAGTAAGAAATATAAAATAAATTATTTTATGTCTGCTCCCTTTGCAAGCGGTGAGAACTGGATAGGGACAATGGTGGAGGGAAGGTTACACTGGTGGGACTGGTGTTTAAATATTAAGTGACAGAAACCACTGTATTAAGAAAAATGTTGTAAACCACTGTGTTTAAATAACATATATTTATAAAAGACACCCACCAAAGTGCTCTAAATCTCACTGGGCATTGTTCAAAATCCAAAACCAAAATCCACATATTTATAAAATGTATTTATATTGAGGTAACATTGAGATTTATAAGACTGTAATCTCCATTACATTCCACTGAAACTTTTTGTTAACACCCCAACCTTTAAGGCATTCTGATTTTTGTTATTGCTACTTATTTATTGGCAAATAACATTTGCATAATGTTAATATAGTAAAACATAATGTTAAAACAGTGCTTATGGATTACTAATGGCTCTGTAATCAGGTATCACCCCTAGGTGGTGTTCAGGTGACCATATATGGTGCCAGGGATCTGACCTAGGTTGACTGCATGCAAAGCCATTGCCTTACCCTCTGTATTATCTCTCCAACACCTAGTTACCTTAATTTTAAAGGCAGTCTAAGGATTTGTTTGTTTGGGGGCTACACCTAGCAGCACTCATCTGTAAGGTATACTTATGGATTTGTCAAACAGCAGAATTGTGGTGTGGGGTTAAGATGATTGTTCTTGAATGCTAATAAACTGTTGGTGGGAATGTAAAATGGGTCTGTCTCTGTAAAAAAATATTGGCATGACTCAAAATGTTAAAAATAAAGCTACTATATTATCCAGAATTTCCACACCTATGTTTATAGCCCCTGCCCACAATGTTCAATGTGGTGCTATTTATACAATAACCAAGATTTAACAATACAAAGACATATGAGTATACAAAAAGATAAGGTGTATAGAGAGATACATATATAATGTATTTATACATATACACACACCAAAACACCATTCAGTAAGTAGAAAAATAAAATAAAATGTGCCCTTTGCTATAGCTTGAGTAAAAGTATTATGCTAAACAAAAATAAGATAGATGGAATAAGTCAAATTTCAGAATTCAGAAGACATCATTGATCGGTGGTGTATAAAGTAAGGGAAGAGACAATATTCAACTTTAAAATATCTTTAGAAAGCTTGACATTTGCCTTGCATGTTGCCAACCCAGGTTCGGTCCCCAGCATTCATATGGTCCTCTAAGTCTGTCATATGGAATTTCTCAGTGCAGAGCTAGGTGTAACCACTGCTTTTTTTGTTTGTTTGTTTTGTTTTTGTTTGTTTGTTTGTTTTGTTTTTTGTTTGTTTTTTGCAACACTGCATGCTGCCAATAAGACTAAATGCAAATGAAAAAAATCAGTTCTAAAATAAAAAATTATTTTACTGATTGTTGCTAGAAAAATGTAAGACTTTTTGCATCTTCTAGGCTTCATGTTTTCTATACATTCCTTAAAAATTGAAGAAATGAATGGTTGTGTTTTTAAAATTGACAAAATTCTATTTATTCACTAAATAGTAACAAGATCACCAAGTTGGCCTCCATTCAAATAATTTGGAGATACCAAGAAATAGAGTAAAGAATCTTTAATCTTAGGAATAAAAATATAAGTCAAGCAAATTCATTAAAAGAGAGTTACATGAAATTCTCTGATTTAAAATAGTTTTTTTTTTAAATAAAGATTAGATTAGTTCTGCTACAGGTATAAGTTAAAGATTTGGTGTCTCAGTGTTTAAGATACTGCTAAAATAAGTAAAGTAAATGTTGGTAACCTCCAAATGCTCAAACTCAGTTCAAACTCAAAATAAAAGAATATATATTGAGAATTTTGTGATTATGCTTTTTGTTTGTTTCCTAGTTTTGTTACTGATAACTAGTTATAGTCTAATTTTAAGCAATGTATATCTACTTATAACAGGTTTATAAATTTTAATTAAAATTGTAAGCAGCCAATTCATAATGGGTGATCATTTGTTTGCCTGCTTAATTCCTTAATTTTTAGCCATTTTAATAAGTCACACAGTCTTGTTCATATAATTATAAGTACTTCAATTATTTTTCTTTTGAGAACACTAAAACTATTTTCTCAGTTGATCTCATGGGTCTCAGGAAAGTTACTCACTTTTCTGGGGTCACCATAGTAGCAAAGAAGTCATTTTCATTTCCACGTACAAATAAATCAATCAACATTTATAGAACACCTATTTTGTTCTGGGCCTTAGGCTAAGCAATGTGGTGGATACAATGATGAATAAGATATGATCTTTGCCCTCAAGGCAAACCAGGTTTTTAGATAAAAAGATAACGAACAGACAGACAATGCAGGGCAGCATATGATAAGTGGTAAATGAGTGGCATGGGAAATAGGAGTTCCAGAGTTTTAGAAGTGGGACAGCTTATTTGTCTCAATGTAGACAGGGCTTTGGGGAGTAGGTGGTAGATAGCCTGGACATTGGAGAACTAATGGCTTATTTAAGTAAGAAGAAAGGATATCAGACAGAGGAAATGGATGACAAATGATAGAGCTGTTGAGCTGTCAGGAAAGTTAATAAGCTACTTTTGGTAGCAATTATCAATGGCAAGGTATGCAGAGGGTAAGGATTGTACCTAAGATGTTCATTTAAGTCAGGCATATGGGTGGTAGTTAAGACTCATTTTCAAGTGAGATATAGCAAGACTGGGTTCTGATCCCCTGGCTGAGGGAGTTATGGAGGCCCATAAACCAGTCCCAGGCAGAAGAGTCCTGAAGAGCTGCAACCCATAGAATAAAGGTTAGGCCCTGGTGTACAAGAAATGCTAGAGTCGTGCTGGGCTGTGATCTTTTCTTGTAACCTTCATGAAATTGCTTACATATTAATGCTTTTAGTCCTCCCCCTCAAATATGATATCTGGACTAGATCTGTGGAATTCTCTAATCAGTGTTTCTGGTTAATGTGTCTCTGTGTCTTTGTGAAGTAACTGTTCTCTAATTCTCTGTATCATAACTAAAGTATCCTTTTTAAAGATGAAGCTAGTTTTCAAGGCTCTTCCATTGTTAGAGACAATAAAATTGATCTTTTTTTTTTTTATTTTGGGGTCACAGCAAACCTTCCCTTAATGGGAAGGGAAATGCTATTTTAATTTTTAATTCATTATTTTTATTTAGGCACTACAATTTACAAAGTTATTAAAGGTAAGTTTTAAATATTAAAGTTAAGTTTTGGATATATTCTACCACCTATCCCATTACCTAAAGCATTTGGTTTATCTAATTCCCTCCTCCAATGTCCCCAGTTCTCCTCTTATCCTCCAGCTTCCCTCCTTGCTCGAAATTTTTTGGGGGGGTAGTGAAAACCAACTGATTATGCTCAGAGAATACTCCTGGCTTTGCACTCAGGAATTACACCTAGTGGTGCTCTTGGGACCATATGGGATGCCAAGGATCAAACCTGGGTTATCCATGTCAAGGCAACAGCCCTACCAGCTGTACTATTGCCCAAGCCTCTATGAAATTAGCTTTTTAAAAATAATTCAAATGGTAAAACAAGACTAATAAAACTTTTACATGTCACCCTTTATTGAAAACAGGTAAAAATATGTTTTAATAATCAAGTTCACAAGCTGGATTCAAATCTTGATCCTTTTACTTATTAGCTTTGTGATTTTTACCAAGTTACTTACATAACTTAAAACTTAAGTTACTGGGTTTTTAACTTCAGGTCTTTTTATCTGTATAAGAGAATGAAAATATTTCCTATATATTATGATTTATACCAGAAAGAGCTTAGTTTCCTCTCTAGATAATAGAAAATATTCTATAAGTGATAGTGATTTCATCAGTATTAATTTAATACTGTTAGCTTTTAGGATTTACTCACTTTTTAAAGTTATTTTTAAAAATTAAATAACCAAGGAATTATAAACCTATAAATACTGTCTGCATTATATATTGAGAAATAATATTGAAAAGAAACCCAGTAAGACTAAATTTCAAGTAGAAAATAACAAGTTTCAAATAGGAAGGAGCTAAGTGCCTGAAGAAAAGTGATTGGAAACAGAAATCCAGTGAAAGGCAGAAATGCCTCCAAAGCCCTAGAGTCACAGTAAACAGCACCTGGAAACTGAACTTGCAAAGTGATAAGATGATACAGTTCTGAACACTCGATTATTAGAAAGGTGTTAACCAATAAGGAAGAATAGAAAGCAGAAAAAGAGAGCTCGAGGGACTGAAATTTGATTGAAGATTTTTGAGAACTAGACATCTCTATCATGGAGTAACAGATCTGTCTGAAGTAAACTTGTCAGGCTTGTAGATGGAACAGGAGACACTTTAGGGAGGGAGATGAGGTACATACAAGTTGTGGGCAAGTGTTCTCTCTGCCTGTAGAGAGATCAATTCAAGTCAAGAAAACATTTCTAATGGCCAGTCTCTCTGGGGATAATAAAGAGGTTATTTACATCCCAGCAGGACAAAGCTCTAGAGAACAGAGTGAAGCATCCTCTGCAGATTGTGGGCAATGTTTTTGAGTTAGTGTGTCAAAGTGGCTGTGCAGTCTCTAGGATGAGGTGATTGGTACTACACAGAAAGGTGGCCTGTTAGGTTAAGAGTGCTTGTGTAGCACTTATTTTGTGTTTGTTAAATAAACACATTTAGAATTTCTGAAAATATTTGGCCATCCAGTCAGATATTATGAACCACTTGCTTCAGGAATTAGCAGATCTATTTGCCAATTGAATAAAACAATTAATTATGAAAGCAGCTAAGGGCACATTTTTGGAAGTAGTGTGGTTGTTGTGCCATAGCCTTTCCAGTATCACTGACACTGAAAATCAATTTTTTTCAAAAATTTTCTTTCAAACGGCAATAGGACCAAATGTTTTAGGAAGAAAATGGGACAAAATATCACACTATTGTGCCCAAAAGATAGCATGGAGGTAGTGCATTTGCCTTGCATGCAGAAGGATAGTGGTTCGAAACCTGGCATCCCATATGGTCCCCCAACCCTGCCAGGAGCAATTTCTGAGCGTAGAGCCAGGAGTAACATTGAGCTTGGCCAGGTGTGATCCAAAAAAACAAAAACAAAACTAAACAAAAAAATATCATACTATTTCTGTTCTTAAAGGGTTTTTCTATTAGAGTCTCTGAAAAGTTCACTCTTCATTTTCTTTAAACTTTCAGCAGTGTTAACTATTGACCACAAATATTTCATTGCCTTCCTCTCCTCAGCTTCTCTTCTGATGAGGTACACAACAGTACCTCATCTATACCATTGTTATAACAATTCAAAAACTGAAAATTCAACCTAACTTGTCACCAGCAAAAAGGAAAATCCTTTTCCATGGAACCTACTATGGACACTGTTTTATGATGATTGGCAGACACTCACTTCAGAGAGAAATTTAAGATCTCCTAAATATTTTCATCTTCACCTTCTTTTTCTCTTTCCTCAAAAAAAATTTTTTGAGAAGATTCTGTTCTGTTTCTTTCTGCTCCCATGCTTAAAGATTATTTCCAAAGTCCTAATGTGAGTGGACTAATTTGAAGGTAAGTCAGTAGTGGATAAGTCACCTCTGACATTCTTCTAATGGCACCGAATCTTATTTTGAAACTACTTTGGACTCATTTCTTTAGGAGACTGGTTCGGTAGAAACAATACAAGAGAATGAGAAAGAACGTTCAAAGTCAATGCTTATCCATAAAAATAACTTTCATTTTTTGAGGGGCTAAGGGGTTGGGACAACACTCATCTTACTCACTATAGTCAGTAAGCCACAGTCAGTCTTTCTCCTGACTCTGGCACTCAGGGATCATTTTTGACAGGCTAGGGGGAACCATATGAGATGATGGGGATTGAATCTAGCCCAGCTAGATTCAGGAAAAAGCACTCTACCCTCTCACTCTAACCTTTGATAAAGATAATTTACATAATCTCATAGAATCTTATCTATGGTATTAGGATTAGTGAGTCAGAGTTTGAATAGGTAAAATTAAAGTGATTTGCCCAATGTTACAAATAATCTAAATTGTAAACCCAGAACTTGAGTCCAGGTCTTTTTTTTTTTTAATGAAAACTATAGAATATTTTGACATTTTTTTTTAAGTGGAAGTTTAGTGTCACACTCAGCTGTCATTAGAGAATTATTCCTAGTTCTGTTCTTAGGAATCACTCCTAGGAGGTGATTAGGGACCATATGTGGTGCCAGGAATTGTAACCAGGGTAGGCTATGAACAAGGAAAATACATTAACCTTATAGTATCTCTATGGTTCCTACTACTCCTATCAATGGTTGATTAAGCTGTTATTTTTCTTTTTATCTTTTTTAAAAACCAATTTGTGTTTTAGCATTTTGTTTTTTAAGCTCTTGACTCAGTTACTTATGTAACTGAATTACTTACTTATGTAAGTGAATTATGAATCTTTCACAGTAATACTTAAAGTACATAGTGACAATGAATCAGGGGCATTCCCACTACCAGTGTTGTCCTCCCTAAACTGCTGTTCCCATCATACATGTCATATCTCCCTCCTTTGGCCCCTAGACTGCTAATGTAATTGGTCCCCTCTATGTATAGTATAGCTTGCTGTAGATTGGGTATTGATTCTGTTGTCATTGACTTTAGGTTTGGTATTTAAAATCTGATTGCTTTTTATTTCTACTCAATATTTATACAACTGTTTGATCCTGGTACCATCCATTTTTTCCCTCTCAATTTATGATGTTACTTTTATTTTTAATTAAATAATTTTCTTTCTCTTTTTTATATTGATCTCATGTTTTTGGCTTAATACTAAATATTGTGTTTTCAAAGTATTGGGCTTTGTTTGAGCCAATAATTAAGTTACTAGAAGATATAATCCTTTTCTTTTTTGTATGTTCTTAAGCTTTGTTAAGGAACCTCAAGAGTATTCTTTAAGAATAATTTATTTTCATTATGAAATGACCTTAGTGATGTTTCCTGAAAATGTCATGACTCATCACTAAAGGTTTACTTGTCTGAGTTTGAGTATTTTTACAACAGTGTGTGTATTTTGAAAATTATGCGGCTTTTAAGTCTCTGTTCATGCCTTTTCTTGTTTTGCGGAGCTTTTTCTACAGGTACTTTGCAATCACCAGCAACATAGAGATCTTTTTGGGGGATTTTGGAAATATTTTCTAGGTTGTATCTTCCTTTCTGGTTCTATACTCAAAGGATCTAGCTATATCATTTCCCCTAAGCACCAATTTTTTCAGCTTATTGGTGAAGTCATTAAACAATCCTTGCATTTCAAGATTAGTCCTTCTGATTCTCTCTTGTTCCTTCTTTTCCTTATATCTGAAAATTCTACTTAACTGATCAACCACAGTGATATATGCAGCTAAACTTGGTTTTTTGTTTGTTTGTTTGTTTTCTTTAGAGAGTTCCAGTATGGAACAATCTGCTGTTAAATTTCTCACAATAATTTTGCGCACCTTTTAAATTGTTAAATGGTGTGTTAGGGTTTTCTTACACTATCAAAAAAAATAGAAGCTTACTTTGGACTTTCAATGATACTAGTTATGCATGTCTTGTGGAGAAAAGTAAAACTAGTTATCTAGGTTGTACTAGTTAAAATTACAAAGGAAAGAAACCTTAGAATGGAAAGGAGTGGTCAGAGAAAAATAAGGAGACTTTGAATACTTAATTACTCTAAAAAAGTTTTTATCTGATTGCCTGGATATATTTTTTTCTAAAATAATGCCAAATTTATCATGTTGAATATAAATGGTATCTGGGTTTTCATTTAACTATGAAAGGTTCTTGAATATACTATCTTGATACATGTTTTTCTATTATCACTCGGAGCTGTTATTTTTTTTATAAATGTAACTTATTCCACCAGAGCATTTGTCCATTCTACTAATTTGAGTATTTACTATGAAAAGGTGTTTGTCATGTGTTTTTCTCACTAAATTAAGATGGAAGACATTCAGCAAAATAGGTGCTATGATGATGATATGACTTTTAACATTAAATAAGAACAACTCAGTATTTCTAGTATTTGAAGTAAAAGTATTATTCTTTTTGCTGTCATGCTTCCTCCCCAAGACTTCAATATATTGTTTTCCATAATAGCTGGACTAGACAGTATTCCCAGCAGCAGTGAATGAGAATTCTTTTCTCCCCCATCCCCGCCAGCACTGATTGTTCTTGTTCTTTGTGATGTGTGCCAGTCTCTGTGGTGTGAGATGGTACTTCATTGTTGTTTTGATTTGCATCTCCCTAATAGTTAGTGATATGGAGCATTTTTTCATGTGCTTTTCGTCAGTTGTATTTCTTCTTTGAAAAATTGCTCATTTCTTCTCCCCATTTTTTTCTTGTTAAGTTCTGTCAGTATCTTGTATATATTAGATATTAGCCTCTTATCTGATGGGTTTGGGGTGAATAGCTTCTCCCATTCTGTAAGTAGCTTTTCTATCCTACGAAGCCTATTTTAAAGTTTATATTTACCTTGACATTTTTATCTCTCCCCCATACATCTACCTATCTAAGAGTCCCAAGACTAAAAATAGTCAAAATCTGTGCCTATTTTTTGTTTTTGGTTGTTGCGCCACAAATGGCCATGCTAGAGGATTACATGAGATGCTGGGGATTGAACACAGATCAGGTATGTACAAAGCAAGTACTTCACCCCCTAAACTATCTCATGGGCCTCCAAGTTAGCATTTTTGCACTATGCTTCCTTCATTTAAATTAGTTCATTGAAATGTTAGTTCAAGTGAATTTTTTTTTTTTTTGGCTTTTTGGGTCACACCCGGCAGCACTCAGAGGTTACTCCTTGCTCTATGCTCAGAAATCGCTCCTGGCAGGTTTGGACCATATGGGACGCCGGGATTCGAACCACTGTCCTTCCTCATGCAAGGCAAACACCTTACCTTCATGCCCCTATTTTCTCTTTTTATTTTATTTTATTTTATTTATATTTTTGTGTGTGTGTCACACCCAGCAGTACTCAACGTTTACTCCTGGCTCCATCCTCAAAAATTGCCCCTGGCAGGCATGGGGGACCATATGGACACCGGGATTCGAACTGATGACCTTCTGCATGAAAGGCAAATGCCTTACCTCCATTCTATCTCTCAGGCCCCTATTTTCTCTTTTTAAATAGGAAAACAATTTTTGTTCTTGGGGCCAAAGCAATAGCACAGCGAGAGGGCGTTTGCCTTGCACGCAGCCGAATCAGGAAGGACCTGGGTTCTATCCCCGGTGTCCCATATAGTCCCCCGAGCCAGGAGTGATTTCTGAGTTCTTAGCCAGGAGTAACGCCTGAACATCACTGGGTATGGTCCAAAAACAAAATCAAACAAAACAATTTTGTTCTTTACTTTCTTCTTTTTGGAGGTATATAATAAGGAAAAATTTCTAGAGTGGGACATTTTTAGAATTGGTGCTCATTCCAACTTGTGTTGCACGGCAATGTATGACAGATTGTAACTCCCATATCCTTCAGTTGAAATGATGACTTTACTTAAATTTTATTGTGTTAATAATTTATATACATATTTACCTGTTTTTGGGGGGCCACATCTAACAGTGTTCAGGAGCTATTCCTGACTCCATGCTCAGTGCTCAATCCTGCCTGTGCTCGGAAAAACACGTGGCACCAGAAATCAAAGTTGGAGTCAACATCAAGCAAGACAGGTCCCTTCACCCCAGTACTATTTCCAACTCAGGAACTTTGGAATCCCTCTTTTTGAGAAATAAATAAAAGTAGAATGTTATCTATTCAATACAAAACTTTTGTCAGGAAAACTCCAAAATCATCTAACAACACACATTATGAAGAAAATAAGAGAAGGGGAAAACAGATGAAATAAGGTAATTAAAACATTTTATTCTCATTAATCAAACTTTAAAACAATGGTCTTTATAACATGTATTAAAAATAGAGTTTTTAAACTTTAAATCTATGCAAGGTAGATACTTTCAAAAACATTTTTGCAATCTTAACTTTTGATTATCAATCATATTTTTAATAAAAATTTTATAGAATTAAAATTTTAATTAAAAAGTTCACCTGAGTAGTATTTTCTAGAACAATTGTATATATATATATATATTTCAGAACATAAGAAAAAAGATTTATTTATTTCCTTTTTAAATTAAAGTAAATTTATAATATAGATTTATACTAGCAGTGTCCTTTTGGCAAAGCTCTAATAAGAAGAAATTAACATTTCTTTCTTGTAAGTGGAGAAGACAGGAGAAAAAAGGAGGGAGAAAGAAAAGAAATGGACTGAGAGAGGAAAATGAGAGAAGATTGATAAAGTAGGAGCTGAGGAAAAAGGAAATAAGGAAGAAAGACATTTTATGTGAAAGGAACTAGTCAATTAATTTCTCCAGCATTATAAATGTTCTATATCACTTAGATTGCCTCATTTTATGAGTAGACATCTGAAAACACACACACACACAAACACACACACACACACACACACACACTTATCTTTAAGAACTACTTGTAACAGGAGCTGGAGTGGTCGCGCAGAGCTGTAAGGCATCTATCTGCCTTGCCATTGCTAGCCTAGGACGGACTGCAGTTCGATCCCCTGGCTTCCCATATGGTCCCCCAAGCCGGGAGCGATTTCTGAGCGCATAGCCAGGGTAACCCCTAAGCATAATTGGGTGTGGCCAAAACAACAACAACAACAAAAATACTTGTACCAACAAGTAACCACTGTTACATGTTGCCTTTCTATATCTGGAGCAAGAGGCAACTTGAGTAAGAGTAAGAAATGAAAGGAAAACCTATGGCATCAGGCTGACCATTTCTCCATTTCTGTAACTCACAAAGACTTGTCTAAGGTGGCTCTGCTGCTAGAGAATATTCAAGGCTAAAATTTGGGTCTTTGGAAACCTAGTCCAGTAAAACTTCTAAGATTCCTGATTCCTTTCCTGTACCTTCTGAGTAAAGAATCAGCTTTGACAGCAAGAATAAAAGTTATGTCAAGACAGAAAAATTTCAACTGAAGTGCATAATTTGTAAAAGGATACATCTATAACTAGAATTATAGTGTCTTTAAAATGACTGAGAAATTTCGAGATTTTATTTACTGCACTTTTTAAAAGTTCCACTGTGAAGGGAATGGATTTTGAAAACTTCTGTTTACCAATTTCCTACTGGTAACAGAACCTCGGCAGCAATAACTAAATCACCTTCATACTCTTCTCTGTGAAGCCATTAAGCCTAGAAACATGCTGTTTTTGGCAATACAGAAATCAAAGTGGTAGCACAGCAGAGCAGATCTGTGTTAAAGAACAAAAATCCACAGGCTGCTTCAAATATCAACAAGGAACCCTGAAATTTTCTATCAATTTCTTTTCATGGCCTTGTGACATTTTCAACTTAAAACTATATTGCTTAACATCAAGGCACTTTGAGAGAGCTTCAGTTGGAAAAGGTAATTTTTGAGTGAGATTCAGCAGAAAAAGGTAATTTTTCAGAGAGGTTCACCGGAAAAAGGTAATTTTCAGAACCAATTGCTGCATTCTTTTGCTGTTATTTTGTCTCTTTTCTAAGTAGCCCTAATGTCATTCATGGGCACTCTATGTCAATATATCCGTACTGGCTAAGTCGTTTGTGCAAAGTAAGTTTACAGAAACTATAGCTTTAGGCTATGTTATTCCAGGGCTGTGAAGATCAAACAATGCAATTTCACTTGGAAGTTTCATCAATTTTGCATCAATGTTGATGCTCGAGCTGAAGGCCTGCACCCGGAATCATAATTTCAGCCACAAAAATTTTGTTTTTGATGGAGAATCTAATTTCATATGATGATCATTGTTTGATAATGCTGTGGCTCAGTAATACAGTTCTATAAAACTCTGGTGCTGACCCACTCTTGATGGACAAGGAATGGAGAAGCTTAATATCTGCTCTAGACTGCATCAATTGATACTATTTTGAGAGCCTAAAGGAAAAATAACTAGTGTTACAATGCATGTTATTATATGTTATTTGTATAAGTGGATGAACAAGTATCCTGGAAAGCTAAGCCCTTTCATCTGTTCATTTTGGGAGAGCTTCAATCTTTGGAAAAGAAATGATGCAATCCAGTTCTAATGGTTTGAAATGAAGACTCTGAAATTAACAAGCTTCATATTCAGTTCTTTGATTATCTAATCACAGAGAAAATGAAAAACAAAACAAAACTCCTTCAGTGCAATGAAAGTTATAGGGCATAAAAGGAAACATTTTAAAAGCTTCTTTTTATTTTGAAGTAAAATAGCAAACCTTAACAGCTAGCATTTTATTCTCTCCTTTAAATTGTATGCACTTTATTTTAAGTGAATCTTAATGGATGTCATTTTATTAATTTCTTCGTTTTAAATATAGTCTTTGTGTAGGAAATTATAGCATAATAAAGTTCATATTCATTGTTATATATAATTCTGTAACAAATATTGATTGGGATATTTTCACGTCTTCTTGTCTCTTCAATACTGAGCACAACATTTTTTTTTATTATTATATAAGAACTTATTTTCTCAGGGCCAGTGAGGTGGTGCTAGCGGTAAGATGTTTGCCTCGCAAGCACTAGCCAAGGAAGGACCACGGTTCGATCCCCCGGCATTCCATATGGTCACCCCAAGTCAGGGGCAATTTCTGAGCACTTAGCCAGGAGTAACCCCTGAGCATCAAAAGGGTGTGGCCCCCAAAAAAAACAAACAAAAAAAGAACTTATTTTCTCTAGTTTCCAAAGTTACTGTGGGTTGAATTTTTCCAATGAGATACCATTTCTCTGTAAAACAACTTGTTGTTAAGAAAAAATGGCATTTCTTTAATATTGGATCATTTTATTTTACTTTTTTTTTGTTTGTTTGGGCCACATCCGGCAACACTCAGGGGTTATTTCTGGTTCTATGCTCAGAAACTGCTCCTGGCAAGCTCAGGGTACCATATGGGATGTCGGGATCTGAACCATTGTCCTTCTGCATGCAAGGCAAATGCCCTACCTTCATGCTATCTCTTTGGCCCCCAATATTTGACTATTTTAAAATTAGCTTCTTATTTATATCAAGAGAAAAATGAAGTTAATACAGTACTATCAATTTGATTTAAATGACACATTTTTTCTATTTTTCCTATAACCTAAATACATAGAAATATTTATGTATACATATCAAGCATACATACATATATATATATATATATATATTTACCACACTTCCACCATATCAATGTGCCTGAGATAAGTCCAGTATGCCTCTTTTTATTTCCCCTTTTACTTATTTTCTTTTTTGTTCTTCTCCTTCCTATACACTAGAATCCAGAATGACGTAGGCATCCCCCTGTTAATGCCTTGTCTTCACGTCTTCTGTTATTATATATACTATAGATAAGTCAGATCATACTATGTTTGTCCCTTTTTTGTTTATTTTTGGGCCATTCCTGGCTGTTCTTAGGGCTTACTCCTGACTGTGCTTAACGATCACTCCTGTTGGGCCTGAGAAACCATATGGCAGTTTTACCAGAGAAACAATCTATGTTTTACTAAAGTTGAAATCAATAACCATTTTTAAAAATCAATAATAACCAATGGCAAGTACTGTTATAGAGATGTTATTAGATTCATACTAATTACTTAGAAAAAATTCCTACTAGTCAGAATGTATTTAATCTGTCCCCTATTTATCTTTTCAACTTTCAATTATTTAAATTACTAAAAGAAACTTTTTGTTGACTATCATAGAAATATTGTATTAATGAGAATTCCTTTTATTTTGTTTTTGTCAGAATATAACAGTTAATACTTTTAAAACTTTCTTGGAAGTTAAGGCTAGAGCCAATGAATGAGTTAAGTGCCAATTAAATTGTTGTATTTGGCTCACTACAAATGCAAATGAACTTTATGAAGATTTTGCATCTAAATTCTATTAAATATTCCCTTCCCATTATTTCTATAATTGATTTTAGCTGGCTAGTGTTGTGTTTGTACACTCTGTGGAAGAACCAGAGACTGGAGTTATGGTGTGGGGGAAAATAATGGTAGGAAAGACTACTTGAAGGAGCTAAGGGGCATATATTCACTTATATTGGTATTCCTGAATACTGAATTCATAGTCATACAGATTTTTAGAAAACCAGATTAAAATGACACACACTGATCACATAAAGAGGGACTACCGAGTTTTTTTAGTTGTTTACAGTGATTTGAATCATCAATCTGTGACATTTGCCATATTTACTTTCTCATGGGTTTAGTATTACTTGGTTATTAACTTATCAATTTATTTAGGAGGGAGAGTCATACCACATTATGTGGTACTCAGGGCTTATTATTAATGTTGTGGTTAAGAATGATACCTGGAGAGGCTGGAGGGATAGTGCAGCGGTAGGGCATTTGCTTTGCACATGGCTGACACAGGACAGACTTGGTTCTATCCTGGCGTCCCATATGGTTCCCCAAGCCAGGAGCGATTTCTGAGCACATAACCAGGAGTAACCTATAACCATCACAGGGTGTGGTTCAAAAACAAAACAAAACAAATGGAGTGATTCCTGGAGACACTCAGTCTGGGGACAAATGTGGTGTGTCCACATTGATTAATTGAATTAACCAGGTAGGCTTAAGGTACCTTATTTGAATCAGATACCTAAGCCTTGTACTATATTTCAGTCCTCTATTGTTTTCTCATTCAAATAGTTCTCATTTCAAGTGGTTGTCATGAGGGTCAGATGGATAATATATTTATATATCCATATAAATGGCAAGTAAAGTTTTTGTTATCTCATATCCTTTGTATTTAATTTAATTGAAGCTAGGTCTTCAAATTCATACTTTTAAGTAGAAAATTACAGAAATTATTTATTTTCTAAAACTACAATGTTCTAGTTTACATGATTAGTTTTTCATATTTTGGAACTAGACTGCCTTATAGATATAGTTATATATGTTCCACGCAAATATAACATATATAACTAAATATAACTAAATGTAAATGATTTATGATATTAGAAATGAATTTATATATGAGTAGAATATTTATATTTAAATGAAAATACAAATGAAAACCAATTTTCTCCTATTTCTGAATCTCTGCTTTTGAATAAAATTGCTCTGTTACATGAAAATTCTATTTGTCTTATATAAATCATTAATCTGAAATGATTTACATATCTATGTTTAACACAATAGTTAACAATGGCCAAGTATGGGATAAAAAACAGATTGGATAAAAATTGTGGTTTATATACTATTCAGCTTTAAGAAAAGATGAACTTATAGTTTTCTACAACTGGATGCAAATGGAGGTTGTCATGCTTGGTGAAGTGAGTTACAAAGTAAAAAATGGGGCTGGAGAGATGGCGTGGAGGTAAGGCATTTGCCTTGCATGCAGAAGGATGGTGGTCCCCAAGCCTGCCAGGAGCGATTTCTGAGCTTAGAGCCAGGAGTAACCCCTGAGCACTCCTGGGTGTGACCCAAACAACAACAACAACAACAACAACAAAAACACATAATGATCTTACTTATATGCAGAATATAAAGACACAAAGAAAGGAATTACATAGTCACCAATGCAAACAAACCTGAAATATGATTAATAGAACTGGGAACTGAAGAGACTAGGGTAAAAGCGGAAACAATAGTGAAGGGATAAGAGCTAACGAATAACAGTAGAGAAATCTTGAACCACCAATGCCACAATTGGTGGTTAATTGCCACAATTAAACAAAAAAGTAAAGTGAAATAGAAATGAATATTCCCTCTATTTTACATATTTTCTTTCAATCAAAAAGTAAATCGAAATGAAAGTGGATCATATATTTTCTCTGAATGACACACCCAGTCAATCACCTATATCTCACTTCAAAGTGAGACAATACTTATCCCTGCGAGTTGACTCAAAGGCAATGGGTCTCACAAAGTAAAAAATGTTTTACCTTACTCACAAAAATCTGGCATATTTTTATAAGGAAATTTGAGATTTTTTCCAGGCTTTATTTTTTTTTACATGCCATGTTTACAAATAAGAAAAATGGCATTTTCCGCCCAGATATATTGCTTTATGATATTTTTTGCAACTCATCAGCCTCTACCTCCTTGAGTCTTGGATTTAATTAGTGTCATGTCTTAGTTTGTGGTAGGTAGGCAAAGTGCCATTTTTGTGTGTGCTTTTAATTGAGATTTGGAGAATTTTTGTTTTCTTTCAAAATGTATTATGAAATATTAAACTTGGCTCTGGCAAGAGGTTATTACTTGTAACCAAGTGTTTATGTTCAGAAGAAGCAGGACCAGGAATAATTCAGTAAAAATAAAACCCTCTCCCATCCCCCAGCCCCTCAAAAAAATCTGTTCTCTGTTCTTTCTCTTAGATTTGCACTTTGAGGCTATGTGAGGTATGGGGCTTTATCAATTACACCTGAGTTAGCAGGAAAATGACTCTCTCCAACTATAGAATTCACCTCCTTCCTGCTTCTGCTGTTCAGTTTAGAGCCACAGGGACACCATCCATCAAAAGAATCTTTCATGAAGAGGAGAATCTTGTTAAGGCTGACTGTCAACTTGAGAAAACTAATCATGGTATTGGACAACAAAATGATTTTATACTACTTTTCTCCTTCTCCTGTACTATGGAGACTATTAAGGAGAAAGGCCGACAAATATTCAGCAACCACCTAAAAATAGGTAACCTGCTTTAAATATCAAGTGTGCCTGCTTGATTCTGGATTGAAGCAATGTGTCTAGCACATGTACTGAAAGGATTTCAGATTGCAGACTGAAGGCTGATTTGGCAGCTGAGATATATACACAGTGGCGGGCAGTTCTTTTAGCCAAATGACTTAATGATGTCTCTAAAATTACTTTTTTAAATATGGTCTGTTTATGTAAAAAAAATATGTGCTACTATTTATCTGGGTAAATAACATGTCCTAGGTTATCTCAACTTCCAGTCAGAAAAATCGATGATCAGGTTTGAGTCTGCAAAATAGACTCAAGGCATTTTATTTTCTGCTTGTTGTGCCCTTTTTATCTTCTCTTCAATGTAGCTTTCCTACCCTCCTTTATGCCAGAGTACTAGCTGAATGCTGATGACATGATAGCACAATAACAGCAAAGTCACATTTAATGACAATTTGGTAGCCACTGCTGCCTGGTTACTCACTGATACTAAACCAGGCCCCAGGAGCAAAGAGTTTTATTCTTATTTATACTTGAGAATAAATCCTGTAACCATCCATCCTTCAACTGTCATTTTCAGTCCTGCTTGCATAGTCTCCCCCAAGGATCCACAATCCTTCCATAATCATGGATCCTCTCCTCTGTCCTGACTGGCATTCTTTACTTCTGGCTTCCTCAGTTGCTAGTGAATGCGTTTTCAGTTTCTCCTAAGTATTTGCTAGTTAACTGGCAAGTCCCAAGCAAGGGTAGTCTAAGAGAAGGTTTATCAGTACAGTGATGGTTGGTAAGTAATTTCTGTGGACGACAGCAGAAACAAACAGATGCAAATTGCAAACCATTGCACAAAGACCTTTGTATTTTACTTCAGGGGGTGGTTCACTCCCTCTAAAGACCAAAGTAGAAAATTTGAGTCTTACTAAAAAAACATACATATTTCACTGCATAATTATAAAATATTTCATGTCTTTTTTTTTTTTCCAAAAATGTGGGATACAACTATTTTGTTGCTTGGGGCCACATCTGACTGCACTCAGTCAAGGATTATCCTTGTCTCGGTGTTCAGGGATCACTCCTGGTGAACTTGGGGGACCATATCAATACCAGGAATCAAACTTAGATCAGATGCATGCAAGGCAGATGACTTCCCACAGTTTATCTATGTGTAGCTTTATTTGGGGGTTCTCCCAAGTGGTGCTCAGGAGCTCAGAAAATCGGAAATCTCTTCTGGAGAATATCTACCATCTGAGCCAGCCTAAAGATGTAGATCTGCTTTGATCAGGCTATGTATATTATCCAGCCTACCCCAGTGTACTAGGGGGGCTCCTGTGGTGCTTAGGGCCTAAAAATTTTCTCTAACTGTTATGCTCAGGGGACCAGATGATGCTAGAGACTGAACCAAGATTAGACACATGCAACTGCCTTAACCAGATGCTTTTTCTCAGCCTGGTTTTAATTTTCTTACTTGCCACCTAGGGATGGAAAGAAAAAAATGCAAAGACAGAGAGTGTTCAGCTTATGCTCCTTTGGACCAAAGAATATTGGAACACAATCCCTGGATGAAAATACTAGGGCTGGTAGGTGGTGAAACTTGGGGTAAACTGTGAAGGGCACTAATACTGGTCAGAAGATCTGCTATAACAAGAGTCATACTTTGAGGCTGTTCTTAGCTTTCACAGAGTTTCTGGTTATATGATGAACACTTACTTAGGGCTCCCAAAATTACAATTGGTTCTTCATCAGCACATGGAGGAAAGAAATAATGAAAAAGTAGTTTTGGTGCTTTTGGATATCTATACCCAGGACTTAAAAACATTTATTCAAATGAATGTATGTACACCATTTTTATAGCTGCAATACATTAGAGTAAAATATGGAGTCAGTCTAAGTGTCCAATGACTGATGAGTGGATTATGAAGATGTGGTATATATATATATATATATATATATATATATATATATATATATATATAACACTAATTAGCTGAAAGGAATGGTGAAATCATACAATTTGCTGCAACCTTGTTGGAACTGGAAGATAACATGTTGAGTGAAGTAAGCCAGAAGAAAGACAAACATAGGATGATCTCACTTATCTGTGGTATATAAAATAGTTGTGTTGGGAAATGTGATGTAGTAAAGTGAGATACTTAGATCATTATTGTCCTCAGTTTAAGGAGAAGAAGGATTAGAGAAGTAAATAAATCAGGCAGTAACTAAATCAAGGCAGGAAGGAAGATGAGAAAGGAAAGTAATGGGACAAAAGAAGTCTGGGTTTTGGTTATATTGGGGATATGGAGGAGTGGTATAGCTTATATCTGAAGCGCAGAGTCTACAGTCACATGAAAACATGTGATCTAAGCTAAAAATAAAACTACTGATCTTTACCTGATCAGGTACCTGCAAAGGTGGCAGGCAGAAAGGAAGAAATGAGGATGATGGAGTATGAGAGCACTGGTGAAAGAAATTGGCATTACTGGTGGGACTGGTTTTGAAATGCTATATGTCTAAAACTCAATTATCAATATGTTTGTAAATTATGATTATTTAATTAAATAAAATATTAAAAAGCAAACGAACACACAGAAAATGAACTGTGGTAATTGTAGACTAAGAAATCAAGACTTAGTCTTTGCTTAATGTTTTATCAAAAGCACTTAGAAGGTAGGGAAACTAGTAAGAATTATTCATTCCTTTTAATTAAGTTAATAAACAGATGAGTTTGCATGCATATATTGCATAATTTAGGTAGGTTTTAGGAAACATGAGTAACTTGTATGTAAACAGTATTCAAAGTATTTTGTGAGGATCTAGGTCAAAGCAGTGGAGGACATACCTTCATGCATGACTGATACATATATATTTATATATGTATGTGTGTATCTACTTATCTATCTGCCAATCTATTTATATATGTATGCAAAATATAGATAATAAAATATATTTCACATAGAGTTTTATGGATCATTGTATTCAACAAATACAACACCAATCAAAATTCTAGCAAGATTTTTTTGGCAAATATTCGCAAGCTTTACTTCTTTTTTTTTTTTTTTTTTTTTTTTTTTTAAGACTTGGGTTACAAATTATTTCTTTCAGCATCTATGTTAGAAGTAGATGTTTACATAGTTTCGAAAACACTATTCAAGTTCAATGCCAGTAACATTTTGTATCTATCTGCTTTTTTCTTTTTGTTTTTTTTTTTTTTTGAAAATTAAATAATCTATTTTATTTCTTATAAAACTTCTTTTCTTGATTTTAATAAAGAGTTCTTTTTTTTTTTTTAATTTTTTTTTATTTAAACACCTTGATTACATACATGATTGTGTTTGGGTTTCAGTCATAAAAGGAACACCACCCATCACCAGTGCAACATTCCCATCACCCAAGTCCCAAATCACCCTCCTCCCCACCCAACCCCCGCCTGTACCCTAAACAGGCTCTACATTTCCCTCATACATTCTCAATATTAGGACAGTTCAAAATGTAGTTATTTCTCTAACTAAACTCATCACGCTTTGTGGTGAGCTTCCTGAGGTGAGCTGGAACTTCCAGCTCTTTTCTCTTTTGTGTCTGAAAATTATTATTACAAGGGTGTCTTTCATTTTTTTTAAAACCCATAGATGAGTGAGACCATTCTGCGTTTTTCTCTCTCTCTCTGACTTATTTCACTCAGCATAATAGATTCCATGTACATCCATGTATAGGAAAATTTCATGACTTCATCTCTCCTGACAGCTGCATAATATTCCATTGTGTATATGTACCACAGTTTCTTTAGCCATTCATCTGTTGAAGGGCATCTTGGTTGTTTCCAGAGTCTTGCTATGGTAAATAGAGCTGCAATGAATATAGGTGTAAGGAAGGGGTTTTTGTATTGTATTTTTGTGTTCCTAGGGTATATTCCTAGGAGTGGTATAGCTGGATCGTATGGGAGCTCGATTTCCAGTTTTTGGAGGAATCTCCATATCGCTTTCCATAAAGGTTGAACTAGACAGCATTCCCACCAGCAGTGGATAAGAGTTCCTTTCTCTCCACATCCCCGCCAACACTGTTTATTCTCATTCTTTGTGATGTGTGCCATTCTCTGGGGTGTGAGGTGGTATCTCATCGTTGTTTTGATTTGCATCTCCGTGATGATTAGTGATGTGGAACATTTTTTCATGTGTCTTTTGGCCATGCGTATTTCTTCTTTGTCAAAGTGTCTGTTCATTTCTTCTCCCCATTTTTTGATGGGGTTAGATGTTTTTTTCTTGTAAAGTTCTGTCAGTGCCTTGTATATTTTGGAGATTAGCCCCTTATCTGATGGGTATTGGGTGAATAGTTTCTCCCACTCAGTGGGGGGCTCTTGTATCCTGGGCACTATTTCCTTTGAGGTGCAGAAGCTTCTCAGCTTAATATATTCCCATCTGTTAATCTCTGCTTTCACTTGCTTGGAGAGTGCAGTTTCCTCCTTGAAGATGCCTGTAATGTCCTGGAGTGTTTTGCCTATGTGCTGTTCTATATATCTTATGGTTTTGGGGCTGATATCGAGGTCTTTAATCCATTTGGATTTTACCTTTGTACATGATGTTAGCTGGGGGTCTAAGTTTAATTTTTTGCAAGTGGCTATCCAATTGTGCCAACACCACTTGTTGAAGAGGCTTTCCCTGCTCCATTTAGGATTTCCTGCTCCTTTATCAAAAATTAGATGGTTGTATCTCTGGGGAACATTTTCTGAGTATTCAAGCCTATTCCACTGATCTGAGGACCTATCCTTATTCCAATACCATGCTGTTTTGATAACTGTTGCTTTGTAGTACAGTTTAAAGTTGGGAAAAGTAATTCCTCCCATATTCTTTTTCCCAATGATTGCTTTAGCTATTCGAGGGTGTTTATTGTTCCAAATGAATTTCAAAAGTGTCTGATCCACTTCTTTGAAGAATGTCATGGGTATCTTTAGAGGGATGGCATTAAATCTGTATAATGCCTTGGGGAGTATTGACATTTTGATGATGTTAATCCTGCCAATCCATGAGCAGGGTATGTGTTTCCATTTCCGTGTGTCCTCTCTTATTTCTTGGAGCAGAGTTTTATAGTTTTCTTTGTATAGGTCCTTCACATATTTAGTCAAGTTGATTCCAAGATATTTGAGTTTGTGTGGTACTATTGTGAATGGGGTTGTTTTCTTAATGTCCATTTCTTCTTTATTACTGTTGGTGTATAGAAAGGCCATTGATTTTTGTGTGTTAATTTTGTAGCCTGCCACCTTGCTATATGAGTCTATTGTTTCTAGAAGCTTTTTGATAGAGTCTTTAGGGTTTTCTAAGTAGAGTATCATGTCATCTGCAAACAGTGAGAGCTTGACTTCTTCCTTTCCTATCTGGATTCCCTTGATATCCTTTTCTTGCCTAATCGCTATAGCAAGTACTTCCAGTGCTATGTTGAATAGGAGTGGTGAGAGAGGACAGCCTTGTCTTGTGCCAGAATTTAGAGGGAAGGCTTTCAGTTTTTCTCCATTGAGGATAATATTTGCCACTGGCTTGTGGTAGATGGCCTTCACTATATTGAGAAAGGTTCCCTCCATTCCCATCTTGCTGAGAGTTTTGATCAAGAATGGGTGTTGGACCTTATCAAATGCTTTCTCTGCATCTATTGATATGATCATGTGGTTTTTATTTTTCTTGTTATTGATGTTGTGTATTATGTTGATAGATTTACGGATGTTAAACCAGCCTTGCATTCCTGGGATGAAACCTACTTGATCGTAGTGGATGATCTTCTTAATGAGGCATTGAATCCTATTTGCCAGGATTTTGTTGAGGATCTTTGCATCTGCATTCATCAGTGATATTGGTCTGTAATTTTCTTTTTTGGTAGCGTCTCTGTCTGGTTTAGGTATCAAGGTGATGTTGGCTTCATAAAAGCTATTTGGGAGTGTTTCTGTTTGTTCAATTTCATGAAAGAGTCTTGCCAAGATTGGCAGTAGTTCCTCTTGGAAAGTTTGATAGAATTCATTAGTGAATCCATCTGGACCTGGGCTTTTGTTTTTCGGCAGACATTTGATTACTGTTTTAATTTCATCAATGGTGATGGGGGTGTTTAGATATGCTACATCCTCTTCCTTCAACCGTGGAAGATTATAAGAGTCCAAGAATTTATCCATTTCTTCCAGGTTCTCATTTTTAGTGGCGTAGAGTTTTTCAAAGTAGTTTCTGATTACCCTTTGAATCTCTGTCATATCAGTAGTGATCTCTCCTTTTTCATTCCTGATACGAGTTATCAAGTTTCTCTCTCTCTCTTTCTTTGTTAGGTTTGCCAGTGGTCTATCAATCTTGTTTATTTTTTCAAAGAACCAACTTCTGCTTTCGTTGATCTTTCGGATTGTTTTTTGAGTTTCCACTTCGTTGATTTCTGCTCTCAGCTTTGTTATTTCCTTCTGTCTTCCTGTTCTTGGGTCCTTTTGTTGAGCATTTTCTAGTTCTATTAGCTGTGTCATTAAGCTACTCAGGTAAGCTCCTTCTTCCTTCCTGATGTGTGCTTGCAAAGCTATAAATTTTCCTCTCAGTACTGCTTTTGCTGTGTCCCATAAGTTCTGAGAGTTTGTGTCTTTATTGTCATTTGTTTCCAGGAACCTTTTTATTTCCTCCTTGATTTCATCTCGGACCCACTGGTTATTGAGCATGAGGCTGTTTAACTTCCAGGTGTTAAAGTGTTTCTTCTGAGTCCCTTTGGAGTTCACAAATAATTTCAGAGCCTTGTGGTCAGCGAAGGTAGTCTGCAAAATTTCTATCCTCTTGATCTTATGGAGGTATGTTTTATGTGCCAG